>NW_025048114.1:1260000-1423374 GCF_018831695.1 Puntigrus tetrazona
TCGCCTCTAGGCTCTGACATCTGTTCGGACTTTGTTCACGTATTGTTAACTACATTAAACTAACAAGGCGGCAGGAGACCAAAAATAAAAAGAAATACTCTGTTCTCACAGCTGTTGTATTCTAACAAGCTTTCCTCACATACGTTGCTTAAAAGCACTCCATCGCTGTGAATGAACTGATGGAAAAGCAAAATCAAAAGAACGTTGTCGGGTTTGCGATCCATCGTGTTACAAAAGTTTGCTTTTTCAGAAAAAACGACAAAGGCACAGAGAGATGAAATGGTGGAAATCTTTTTTGTCCGGCTGATGAACAATACAAACATTGACAGCCAATCAGAATCCATCCTGCTATAATGAACTCAAGAATTTGAAGCGGCAGATGCAAGTGCGCTTACAGATATCGTTTGCTGGTGTGGACGCTAATATCGTTATCTTTATCGTTCATCACTGCCCACTGAAGTGTTCTGGTGTTCTTGTTGCAAATACAACAAATTAAAAGGAAAAAGGCAACATATGTTTCAAGTAAAAAAAAAAAAAAGAACCACTGTTTTAATCAGTGTTCATACTTCTTAATGAGCAGCGGTCTTATTTATTTTAGCAAACTGTAAAATTCACATATAATATTTTTGAACAAACCAAGTTAAAATATTCAAGTTAAAGAAAAAATAAATAAAAAAAAAATAAAAAAAATCACCAGTAGATGGCGGTAAATGACTTTTTTAAAGATGGCGGTAAATGATACAATAATTTCATTCATTCAAACGGTTTATTACTGGTTAAAAAAAAAAAAAAGTGGCAAGTGAATCATTGATACACTTGATTAGTTATAAACGTGGATTCACCGGAGACAAAAAAACAGTTCGTCAGCGAACTTGAGCAAAAACAGTCAATATTGTATTAACTTTTTAAATTGCGAACTTTGTGTCATTTCAGAACGTCCACGATGGCAACATGTTTACATGCGGCTGTGAGTCTAAATAAACCAAAAAATCTAGACGATTCGCACAAATGACATATTTAGATTCGAAACGGTGAATTTTGCCGAAAAGCGACTAGTTTGCATTTTGGATTTAGTAAGGGTCGGTCACACAATTTGTGGAACCTAAAACTCGCTGAGAATCCCTCCACCGCCCTTCCATCCACATCAGCGACGGCGATCATGCATCACTTACTTCTTAGCGAGGTCATCTCCGGGGAGCACCGTGTTCCCGTCCGAATCGCTGAGCGCCCCCTCGTCCTCGTCATCGCCGACCATCCTAAGAGGGACAGGAGATTTTTGGCCGATAGCCCGAAGGGAGAAAGACAGCATGACCTTTTCCGCGAATTTGCCCCGTCATATTGAGTTGCACCCTCAGTGCTGCTCTTGTATTTTGCAGACAGGGCAGTAACGTATCCACAGAGTGGAGCAAAGCTTTGAACTGCACCTATTCACAATCCGCAGAGCCTCAGCAAGAGATCCGATCTTTAAACAATCGCCAGTCTTCTAACTGCAGCTTAAATAAATACAGCGTAATCGTAATATCGGTGCATCCCTACTTCAAACTGGACTCGCTTTTGGGATTTTCTCCGCACAAGGCCTGACTATTTGAAAAAGTTTCCCTAAATGAATGTTTGTTAAATGAACAATTTGTCTTGAGTGCCGCTTACCTGTGGTACGGCGTGCTGGGCTCGTCTATCTTCATCAGTCCGTAATCCTTGTCGGCTGGGTGGTACGTGGCCAAAATGTTCATTTCATCCCATTTCTGTGACTTCTTCCTACAAGAGCAGACACGACACGAAGCTTAACATACAATTATAGGTTCGTCATTAGCCCCGATGCAAATATTCCCAGCGAGATCTGCCGCATCAAACGAACGACTCTGCCCCACTTTGAAACTTTAAAAAGTACCTTGGAAACAGCGGACACAAAAAATAGCAGCAAGTGGCATACATTGCCGAACACACTGAGCCTTTAGTGACATGAACGATAAGACCGGCAGACAAGGCCCTCTTTCGTGTCAAGTAAATGTTTTCCAGTTCGACGAACGTAATAGTTATGTTTCAACGCTACACCTACTTAGTGCAAGTTTGTAATGCAAACTTGCTTTTCTGCTTTTCAAACCGGTGGACAATGCATTTGGTGCATCATTTTATACCAACATGAAGAGTCAGAGTTGGATGGTTTTATTGGAATAAAACTTGCTTTACAGGTAATGGTAGCGTTTTTACGAACTGATGTTAACAAAGAAAGCATTGTTCATTTTTTACTCACGTTAGCAACTCTTACAAGCTACAGAACGGTAGCTAAACTTTCGTAGTATAAGTGTTCTGCAGTCTGATGAAAACCCTGCATGAGTGCATTCGGTGACATGGACGCAGCGGACTAGATCACTAACGCTCCTGCAGTAGCAGTCAAATGTGCCAATCCACATGGAAGAAGAACAGTTACACAACCAGCGTTTGGACGAGGTGCTGCGCTACAAAGCCAGCGCGGAAATCCACTCAAACTCGATTTTTTTAACTATAGCATTTCAAAGAACTGCTGCTTTGACAATGGGATTATTTTAAGGCCTCTTTTGTAGAGGTCTCGGATGCAATCGGTGTAAGATTTACGGACAGAAAGATGAACATGAAGCACGACGAGGACCAGTCGAGCAATGCTAATCTCTTCAGAATGGATGTTCGTGTTCCCTCGCTAAATAATCAAGAGATTAGTTTCATTCATGTTTGACAGCGGTTTATTCTATATCGCATGGGAGCATACGGTGCACCGTTGCATGTAGAAGAGGTCAAGGTTTTCTCAACGGATCATAGGTTAGAAAAACAGTACACGAGCAACTGGCCTCTAGTGACTAATTAAGAGAGCGAGCACAATATAATACAAGGAACTTGTCTGCGGTCTGGAGACCCGAATGCTATGAAAACGTATAATTCAAACAGTTTTATCGCTACGGGAAAAAGTCCTGGAAAAACAATAGTTCAGTAAGATCTACAAGCTGGTACAGGATATCCTCCTCGAGTAACAAAAAAGCTGCCAAAGAAACAAGGTTATCCTGCTATTGCAGGTGTCTGGGAAATAAAACGTATTGTTAGGTACGTGAAGTCCTCACACTCTTATAAGATAGAGGTGGGACATATACAGTTTAGAAGCAAGTAGTGAGTAAAACGCGCTTAGTCGATACTATTGGACATCCTTAAGATGGAGTTGCAGAGTTTAAACAATAACGATATTTTAGATGAAAACTGGGAGCACCTTGGCAGTCGATGGGACAGTCACAAGCATCCTGGTTTTCATCCAAAATATCTTAAACTGTGTCCCGAGGAACAACTAAGCTTTTACGGGTTTGGAACGACATGACGGTAAGTGATTAATAACAAATGTACGATATTGTGTTTAAGACTACTTTGTTTTTACCACGCTAGAATTGCATGATAAATTTGAATGAAAATCGCAATTACACAAACGCTCCGATAGTCGTGTGCATTTTTCAATCTGAAGGCCAGGGGGCGCTCTCGAGCTGAAACTCCAAACACGCCCACAGAAGAAATCCAGGGGATTTACCTATCCAGGTAGCATCCTGCGATTCCCGCGGGCCAGAATAGCGGAATCCATTCATGAAAACCGAATTTGCAATTTAACGCGGAGCGTCTCGAAATTTCTAAAAAATTTAAACGAACTATTTACCTATTTTTTAATGACCTTTTCTGCTCTGAGAGTCAGTTCATGGGCATTTTGCCGTTTGATTGAATAAAACTAGCACCATATGACATACACAGAACTGTAAAGGTATTCACGGCAACTGTCAAAATAAAAGCCCGGTTTAATTTGAAGTAATTTTACCCATTACTTTTTTGTAGTACTATGTACATAGCCCACTACTACTTCTAATAGCCTATTTGTTTCTTCCATATTTTAATTTTAATAGTAAAACCCCTTTGCCAAAAATAAAGTTTGCTTAATTTTCAATAATTAAATGAAATGAAACGAAAGTTTTCTACCTTTCTTTGACAAAGTTTATGCACGTTTAATAAATGGACTTGCTAAAACACAGAATTTGGGAACAATAAAAAAAAAATATGGTAAGGCCGCTGTTAAACTTAGAGCAGCGGTTACCATCCTATTCACTGACGAGCCACGTCAAACTATTTCGAAGTTTCGTGTGGCTCATCGGTGAATTACGGCTCTAAGGCTTCGTTTCGATATTATATGAAATTACCGTCACCTGAAATTAGCAACCAATTTTGATCAGCAAAACATTTTGATCAAAGCATGCGTACTATTTTGCCTGTCGCATGATAAAACTGAAAAATCACTTGTGCTGAAGGAGGGCCTTGTGCCATATCTGAGACTAAAATATCAGAGACTTGGCAGCGAACGAACTGCCCTAGCAACCACATAACGCACCAGAAGCACTTTAAAACACCTCAACAAATGCCCTGGCAACCACCCACACTCCAGCATTGTGAAGGGGATTTTGCACAAGCAAGCGCCATTCACAGTTTCTCTAGTTCATTTATTCTTTTGGTGTCTTATACGTAGCATTAGCAAGCGTTTAGTCAAACAATTCAAAGAAACCACTGAATTGATGAATCGAAGTTTATCATATAAATATGCCGCGAACTATGAATAACAACAATTTTGTCCTGTTGGAGATGCTTTACAGAAGAATTTGGGTTTTCCTCATTTCATAAATATAAATATATATATATACATAAAACACGTATGGAAGTGTCTGAATATTCAAATATGAATATTTAAATATGAATCCTGCATGGTGCGCTTGTCTCTGAGAAAATGAATCACGCAGAAGCGCTGCATAGAATATTTAACAGAATTTATTTGCCAGAAAATGGGAATAAAATATTTCTAAAATAATTAATTAAAATAATATTTTTTCATTTCTATAAGATCAACTAATTAGAGATGCTTTCATTACTTTTTATTTTTACATGGAATCCAGAAACTTAATGGAAAACATAGTTTGGTAAAAAAATTAAATAGAAAATAATAATAAAAAATCAATGCATTTTATACGGCCTTAAAATTTTGTATTTTAGTTACACTTTTAATAAATATTTTTATTATATATATATATATATATATATATATATATATATATATATATATATATATATATATATATATATATATATATATATATATATATATATATATATATATATATATATATATATATATATATATTATTATTAGCCATGCTTTCGTTTTATTTCTTTTATTTAAACATTAAAATAAAGTACAGAAAAAAACTTTAGCAAAGGAATAAAAAAAAGGACACAATTAAATTAAGTTGTTCTCAAAATGCATAAAACATAAAAAAATAATTGAATACTAGCAAAAAATAAATAAAAATGAAAATCCGTGTGAATCCAAATGAGCTACTTTTATTGCAACTTTTAATCAAAAGTGACGTTATATAATGCAGCTTATTTCAGATTAATTCTATTAGTTCTAATAATCCTGTGCGCTCTTTTTTTCTGTATTACTGCTTTTAATTTCATAAGTATGCTCTCACATTGTAAAGCGCCTCGAGAAGCTCCTTTAAAGTCGCTACAGAAAACAAAAGCCATTATTATCGTCATTACTATTATCACCGCATTCTGTATTATACATTTTAAAAGAACAATCATCAATCATTTTCTTTTGGGACAAGATAAACAGTATAACATTACACCACAATGAACAACACTTCCATTCTCGAGTAGTTAGGTGCATCATTAAATACATTTTTTAAACAGCGTCTAATTTAGAGTCGTCTCAGCCGTCTCGCAGGACAGGAATTCAGTAATAAGTGCCATTCTCACAGCGTGTCCTATTTTCCTAAGAGTGGGAGAGCTGGATTCAAGAACAATGTCTTCTGGCGAGAGAGGAACAGAGGCAGAGGAAGCCAAAAAGCACACCTACATACATCGCCACGATTCAGGACTTCCTTTATCGATGTCCCCGAACGTCGAAATTCGGTCGGCCTAAAAGCACAAATCGATACGCGTGCCCAGTATCGACGAAAGCCAGGCGGCTCGGTTAACGAGGAAACGGGATCGGCGTTATTTCGGGCGCATCCTCGACACGAGGCGACTTTCTCTGACCTCCAGGAGAGAAAGTGCATCAGCAGAGAGACGCCCGTCCTCGACTCCTGAGAGCGGATGTCGAAATGAATGAGATCAATTCATACGCGCACCTCCCTTCAGGCAGAAAATCGCTCTTCTAATTGTACGAATCGGCAGCGACAGCTGTGATCGGTGATAGCGCGACTGACAGGACAAGTGCGTGTTGGTTTGACTTTACCAACTTAACGTGAACATGGCTGATATCTTTAGATTTGATTTCATCACCAAAGAAATGCTTTAAAAAAGGCGTCAGTGCTGGGGACGTCGTTTCACCCCAAAGCCAAAAGAAACCAAGAAAATATCACCATAAGCCTATTTCTAAAGCCAGTGTTTTTTTCTAGAAATTATATGTACTTTTTTCTGTTTTATAATATATTTATTTTTATATATATATATTTTATAATATATGTGTTTTTAGATATATTATATAAAAATTTATAAATAAAAATATATTATGTATGTATTTTTAAATATTTTATTTTTGTTATTTCTTTCTATTTATTTTTGTTATTTATTTATTTCATGTATTTTTTCTGCTTAGTAATATCATTGTCCTAGAAAAAAATTAAAATAAAAAAATTATATATATATATATATAAATTTTTTCAGTTTTAATTTTTGCTATTTTAAATGGGTCAAATGAATTATTTTGTGTAGTATAATGTGTTTATGCAGTTAAAGGTTAAAAAACATACTGTACATTACTGTTTCTTCTCTAAGCCCTGCCTTCTGTTATGGGTTGATTTGTACAAAGCTCATCATACTGAAGAAGCGAGGCGTTCTCCGATTGGCCAGTTATCCATTGCGTTGCGATTGGCCGCATAAGCGTGTGGCGAAAATGTTTTCATAACATAATGCGGCGTCCTGGCGCTATGACACAAAAACAAAAGCCATTACAAACGAGTCATTTGACTTATACAGTCTTTTTACGCGTCGCATTGCGCTTCGTAAACATAAGACCACGTCTGCATTCGTGATCAGAGAAAAAAAACAACAAGCACTACTCCACAATGGTCAAAAGTCTGGTTTAAACAGTAAGCAGCGAGTTGTTTTAGTAAGAAAACTTCTCTTAGTTAAAGGTTGCGTGTCAGAAGCGCCAGACTGTTCTTGCAGATTTAGGAAATCGAAAAGAGTTAGAAAAAAACAGCTCCGCCTTCTGCCTTTGCGTCAACATTTGGGCGGAGTTATGAAACAAACCCACATGGTGACATGGAGATGTGGGGGCGTGTTTAAACGGGGAATCTAAACTTTTAAAGGTTATATCTTCGGTTTTGTGACTTTAGTGATCTTCTCTACGCATTAACAGCTCGTAACACTCCAAAGATAAGCAAAAAACACCCCTTTAAGCAAAAAAATGAAATGCTAAAAAAAAGCGTTCACGGTTTATTTCTGCGTTTTCATTTTGATTCGTGAAGCATTATATTACATTCATGAATTATGTATGCGTAAGTAATAAAAACAAGGGTTGTGGCTTAAAATTAACTAACGAAAATAACTGTGACGCCGCAAAGTTTAATTTCATTTTAAAATAGTAACAAAACAGACATTTTTGGCCTTATTTGGGGAGAAACGAGTCTCACGAATGCTCTGTTAATGCTTCGTAACTAAATATACAGGATTCATCACATTTCACTGTATTTTAAGACGTTTTCGGCCCTCTCGTTTCAATTTCAGCGTACAACAGTAATTTAAATATAACACGAAAAAGAGTTTTTAACGGCAAAACGCGAATGTTATGTAACAACTTATACGTTTGCTATCGAAAGAACAACAGTACTTTTTGCTGCGTGTGAATCCATATTTGAGAAACAGCATTCATTTGTGCGGGTAAACATCAGGCTCAGAGACTGACTGAAATACATCTGGTTAGTAAAGAAGAGATTGGACTCGTGTTCAATCCAGCTTGACGTGACAGGTCAGCGGCTAACCTATTAGCAACCCGAGCTACTAACCCAGTGGTCTAACTGGAGCAAAGCAGTTAAACTCGAACCAGAGGACTGGTTAAGTGTACCGGTTCAGGTCGCTGTCAACATCGTGTCAGAGTTTGATTGACAGGTGCTACAGCCGCCCTGTTTGGCAGATTTTGCCTGTTTTAAGGACTAGTTACTCACTGTTGGTCTTCTTCTGAGTCGACGGGGGCTCCTGGTTCTGGGACGTCCTGGACTGATTCTTCTGGTCTAGCTTTGATACTGGATTTGTTCTTTAAAATGCTTTTAATGGGGCGCGGTGCTGCCATAACCGTCTGCCGGAGCTCTCGCACTCGCAGCGAGGAAAGGAAATAGGGCGCCGCAGTCAATCTCGCGGTCGCTGTTATCGCGGGAGTTGCAGGGTTGCTATGGAAACGCAACTCCAACGTATCGAGTGGACGTCGCCATGTTTGTTGGGGCAGTGAGGTCAAGCGTAGGAGTCATTCGTGTGCGTTTTACCAAGTTAATCTTCGATATGGATGGATCTCAGTCAGGGTAGCGCTGTATTTAATATTTGACAGGAATGTACTTTCAATAGAAAGCGCAGTAGTACAGTTGTGAGTTAACACAGGACGCTGTGAGTTACTTGGTCTTGATCATGCGTTAAGTTACACTGTGTGCAACGGTCAAAATGAGCTAGAGTTGTTATCTTACATCGTTATATTTGTCAATTGAGATATTCAGTGGAAGGATTTTCAGTGTCGGGTACAAAACAAAAATAATCATGAAAATTATAAATCATAAGATTATATTTTACGTTGAACATGTTAGAAAATAATATGAAGTAGAAGATGGATGCCTTTCTTGGGAAAATCGACAATATTGAATTGAAAAATAGCATTCTTGTACTTTGCACTTATATTAAAATGTGTTTTATATATATATATATATATATATATATATATATATATATATATATATATATATATATATATATATATATTTTATTATTTATTTATTATTATTTCTGATTATTCATCAGATTTTTCATCAGATTTTTCAAGAGCTACAGTTAAAATTGGCTATAGTTGTTATCTTACATTGTTATATTTGTGGTGAACAATTAATCTGTCAATAAACACACACACACACAAAATAAATAAAAATATATAAATAAAAATGAAGAAATAAATTATATATATATATATATATATATATATATATATATATATATATATATATATATATATATATATATTAGCTTCATATATTATATATATTAGCCTGTCTTCATAATGCTCCGCCCATCTGAAATGAGGGTCCTTCTTTGATGACGTCAGTTAGATTGCTTGGGCGTGAGCTTGACATGCTGAACCACGCCCCTTTAACGGTCAGCGTTCATTTCTGAATAAAACGCTTTACTGCGTCCAATTAATTAGCAGTAGAAAACTGCAAAACGTGCTCATTCAATATTTTGTTTCTCTCTGAAGTCTCTCTTAAAATCGGCCACAAACTTCCGGTTCACGCGGACTTTAAAGTAAAACGTCTTCTTTAAAAGCGGTGGCCATATTAGCGATATCAAAATTTAACGCTAAGACAATATCGCAAAATGAAGATGGTGTGATTTTTATGAACAAAAGACAAATGAAGAATTGGAAAAAATAGCCACTTTAAAGTTCACATCAAATGCATGTTGAGAGTTAAGAGCTCCAACCCGTGTTTCAAAGAAAAACGTAAAGGATACTCAAGTAAGGCACAACACAAAATGAATAGATCTTCTCACGTGACAATAATTCAGATTAGCTTTCATTAGAAATCCAGCAGACCTCGATTTCCGGATGCATGTTACATAAATCTATGCATGTTATATAAATACGCCTAATGTAAGCGTAGTTTCATCTGTCGTTAAATCACTGCCTGTTTGTGGGCAGCTCGTGAAGGAACATGCTCGGTTATGTCACCGTGCGCCGCTCGAGTTAGTGGAGATGTGGGCTGAGGCTTTTCAGAGAGGGTTGCGCAGACGTCGAGTGCTCTTTAGAGACCTGAAACGGTCCGAAGATATACAGGATATTTTGGTTTGAGTCAGAAACGTAGATCACCACCAGGGGTCAGAGTTCTCTCAGGTTACACCAATACATTAATTAAAAAAAAATATATATATATATACAGACGTGGACAAAATTGTTGGTACCCTTTGGTCAATGAAAGAAAAACTCACAATGGTCACAGAAATAACTTTAATCTGACAAAAGTAATAATAAATAAAATTCTATAAATGTTAACCAATGAAAGTCAGACATTGTTTTTCAACCATGCTTCAACAGAATTATTAAAAAAATAAACTCATGAAACAGACCTGGACAAAAATGATGGTACCCCTAACTTAATATTTTGTTGCGCAACCTTTTGAGGCAATCACTGCAATCAAACGCTTCCTGTAACTGTCAATGAGACTTCTGCACCTCTCAGCAGGTATTTTGGCCCACTCCTCATGAGCAAACTGCTCCAGTTGTGTCCGGTTTGAAGGGTGCCTTTTCCAGACTGCATGTTTCAGCTCCTTCCAAAGATGCTCAATAGGATTGAGGTCAGGGCTCATAGAAGGCCACTTTACAATAGTCCAATTTTTTCCTCTTAGCCATTCTTGGGTGTTTTTAGCGGTGTGTTTTGGGTCATTGTCCTGTTGCAAGACCCATGACCTGCGACTGAGACCAAGCTTTCTGACACTGGCTAGTACATTTCTCTCTAGAATTCCTTGATAGTCTTGAGATTTCATTGTACCCTGCACAGATTCAAGACACCCTGTGCCAGACGCAGCAAAGCAGCCCCAGAACATAACAGAGCCTCCTCCATGTTTCACAGTAGGGACAGTGTTCTTTTCTTGATATGCTTAATTTTTTCGTCTGTGAACATACAGCTGATGTGCCTTGGCAAAAACTTCGATTTTTGTCTCATCTGTCCACAGGACATTCTCCCAGAAGCTTTGTGGCTTGTCAACATGTAGTTTGGCATATTCCAGTCTTGCTTTTTATGATTCGTTTTCAACAATGGTGTCCTCCTTGGTCGTCTCCCATGTAGTCCACTTTGGCTCAAACAACGACGGATGGTGCGATCTGACACTGATGTTCCTTGAGCATGAAGTTCACCTTGAATCTCTTTAGAAGTCTTTCTAGGCTCTTTTGTTACCATTCGGATTATCCGTCTCTTAGATTTGTCATCAATTTTCCTCCTGCGCCACGTCCAGGAGGTTGGCTACAGTCCCATGGATCTTAAACTTCTGAATAATATGTGCAACTGTAGTCACAGGAACATCTAGTTGCTTGGAGATGGTCTTATAGCCTTTACCTTTAACATGCTTGTCTATAATTTTCTTTCTGATCTCTTGAGACAACTCTTTCCTTTGCTTCCTCTGGTCCATGTCGAGTGTGGTACACACCATATCACCAAACAACACAGTGATTACCTGGAGCCATATATATAGGCCCAATGGCTGATTACAAGGTTGTAGACACCTGTGATGCTAATTAGTGGACACACCTTGAATTAACATGTCCCTTTGGTCACATTATTTTCAGTGTTTTCTAGGGTACCATCATTTTTGTCCATGCCTGTTTCGTGAGTTTATTTTTTTAAATAATTCTGTTGAAGCATGGTTGAAAAACAATGTCTGACTTTCATTGGTTAACATTTATAGAATTTTTATTTATTATTACTTTTGTCAGATAACAGTTATTTCTGTGACCATTGTGACTTTTTCTTTCATTGACCAAAGGGTACCAACAATTTTGTCCACGTCTGTATATATATATAATTTTATTATTATTATTTATTAATTTATTTTTTTACCACGGGCCAGTGCACTATGATAAAGGTTTCTGCAGACGCCGATGTTATGAGATGACTGATGAAGTTATTAACCAGATATGGATGAGGCCTCTTCTGATTGACGGTCCTTTGGGAATCCCTCACTTCAGCAAAACCGTGTAGACTGATCGGCTGAGAGGAGTACGAGGGATACCGTACGATGGCTCTCTCCTATTATGATTTACACACCGCATTGCAGTAGAAAAGTGCCTTTTTACCTACATGTTTCTAATAATAATAGAAACATGTGAACAAACCCTGCCCGAAATGAAGCAGATTCAGTTGAGCTGACTGACTGTATAACCTCGTTCAGTGCAAACAGGTAAATACATTCTGTTTTCCTTAATAATTAACATACAAAATCCATTAAAATTTCTTCTTTTTACATTTCAATTTTAGCCAATTGAGATGTTCAGTGGAAGGATTTTCAGTGTCAGGTACGAAACAAAAAGAAATCATGAAAATAATTTAGAAAGTCCCATATATAAAATCATATTTTACGTTGAGCATTTTAGAAAATAGTATGAAGTAGAAGATGGATGGAGGCCTTTCTTGGGAAAATATCCAATATTTTGCCAAAAAAAAAAGACATAGATTAAATAGATTAAATAATTTATATATTATTATATATATAATTAAATAATTTATATATTATTATTATATATATATATATATATATATATATATATATATATATATATATATATATATATATATATATATATATATATATATATATATATATATATATAAAAAAATTATATATAATAATATATAAATTATTTAATTATATATATATATATATATTTCTTAAAGATGATAACCATTCTGAATATCAACAATAGTTATAACACATAACAGCCAGCACTGTCGAGGTAATATTTTATTACATGTTATTACATACATTACCCTTTATTTATTTATAGCGTTTTTAGCGTCACTAAAGAACAACGTAAGTGCATCTTCTTGGATTCCATCGGCGTACATTCGCCCACCGCTTCTTCGTGTCCTCACAGAGGATTTCAATTATATCTCAACCAACAGTAATAAACACAGATCCAGCGCAGAGCTTAAGCAGCTTGAACAGACTGCATCGCGATTGAAATGTGCGCTTCCGTGGCCTTACGCGAGGGCGCCGAGCGAGGAGAGCAAGCTCAGCATCAGGACCGCGAGGCTGAACCGAGCGCAGACGCTGTGGTTTTCCAGCAGGCAGTCGGCGTAGGGCTCGATGCAGGCGGCGAAAGCCATAGCGTGAGGAATGTAGCTCTGCTCCTGGACCCCGTGGAAGAGGTGGGCCATTGGGCCTTTGGCGAAGATAGCCACATCCTCAGAGCCGTGAGTTTCTGAATCTAGAGGCACGGCAGCCTGCTGAAGATATTCGTCGCCGCCTGGGATGAAAATAGTCACGTATTAATGCTTTGCGCTAAATTTCTCCTTGAGAGACACGGAGTTTGATGCAAGAGTTTTCGTTTTATTTATTGGCCAGTTCATGTAAAAGAAAAGGGTTTTCTTGCAGGAACACGCATGGCCGCGAGATGGAGCACAAAAAAAAACAACCAAAAAATGCTCTCCTGCACCCGAGGGAATAACAATTAAACTTACTTGAAATATTTGCATTCGTGTCGGGACGAGTTCCATTCACGATCTGGTATCCTGGACCGTTCCCGTAAAGCGCATTAGTAAATCTTTTGCCATCCTCGGCTTTCGAGTAAGAAACACCTAAGACGAGAAGGTACATAAGTCACAGCAGTACCGTGTACTATATATGTACTCCATTTATCGAGTAAATGATGCCTCCGTCCCTTCGAGCCATGCACAGTGTGTGGTTTCAAAAGCTTGGTTTTGGCTTTCGCCGGCTCGTTGGTGAATTTTGAGTTGGCGTACCTAGCACAGGGTTGCCCCTGTAAGAGTAGCCGCCGAAGGAAAAGACGTGGGAATGGTCGGCGGTCACCACGGTCAAGGTGTCGAGCTCGCTGGTCAGCTCGGCCCCCCGCGCGACGGCCCTGTCGAATTCCACGGCCTCGGTCAAAGCGTACTTGGCTGCCCCGGCGTGATGGCCGTGATCTATTCTTCCACGTACAGAAGAGAAAACGCAGAGATGTAAGTACGCTTCGACGCGAACCTACCGGCTGCGGAGCACGCAGTGTCACTTATCTTCCACAAAGAGGAAGAAGCCTTTCGAGTTCTTGCGGAGAATCTTGATGGCCTTTTCCACCATCTCGGTCAACGAGGGGTCCGTTGAAGCGTCACGTCCCAGCTCGTACCTGGTATCCTTCGGCTCAAAAAGCCCTGAGCGCCAAAAAAATAAAACCATGTGATTTAATCAGGTTTTTCTAAAAGCTTTTGATATAATGAGTCACTGAGTCGTTCGTTTAAACGGTTCATTCAAACGGCAGCTTCATCAGATGTATGCACGTTGGCTAATGACGCTTTGACTAAACCGATTCGTTCAACATACTGAGTCATTCAGCAATGAATCGACTGTGTTGTAAAATGTTAGCTTATTGAACTGTTTATAAGACAATTTCTCCTGGAGAGCCTCAGCAAAGCTGTAAGTACGAGCATTAGCTATATCCACTATTCGCCACTTACTTAACGTAATAAAATCAGAATAATACTTGCATTTTGGTTTTTACATGGTTATTTTTGGTTGTTAACGTTTTAATCGTGTTACTTGTCTGGCATTAATTAAGTATTATGTGCGCTCTTGATGATTTAAGAAAAAAAAAATATATATTTATTTTATATAAATATTAATATATATATATTTATTTATTTATTTATTTATTATTATTATTATTATTTTTTTTTTTCTTGTCTGGGATCTGAACCTGGGACCCCTGGCACCCAAAGCAAGACGAATGAATGTAATAAATCAAAAAATTTTATATTTAACAAGCATATAGTAAAAATTGAGCTCAGGCACAAAGACTGACATGACAATGTGGAATCTGACGGAAAGAAGACAATTAAAGAGAAGAGAGGGCTTAGAGAGGGAACATTTTTTATACATTTACATATATATATGCATGCAACTGTATACATGCACATATAGCATGAAATAAACAAGTGGAGCTGGGGGAGGTGGAGGGTTTTGAAGGTAAATAGGGGAGGTGGTCTTACCCATCAAGTAGTCAGTATTGTCCTCTTTGACAGCATCGAAATCGCTTTTATTCCACACGTATTTGGCATTCTAAAGGAAAGAGTGGTTGTTAAAGGTGCAGTTCATCCAGAAATACAATTGCTGTCATTTACTCATCCTAAAGTTGGACGAAAAACCGTAATTTAGTTCTGTAACTTTGTGAGGGACTATGAAGTATTACATATTTTTTATTTTTGGAGATATTTGACTCACAGTTCTGTTTTTTAACCACACGTCAACTAGATCTGTTTTGTCCTGTCTGCTTCCAGTAACTGTGGAGTATTCAGGATCAGCGGTTTCCTTGGGAAACATGTACTGTCTTCCGCCGCCTAAAATAACCTGCATTAAAATATTAGAAGGTTTAAGTAGGAAATTCGAAAGCATATGGTTGACAGCTTATCTGTAGTTCAGTGCCGGGCATGGTTTACTGCTTAGGGCCCTTACGTTTATATCAGTATTATGGACGAGTTGGTACGAGATGTCCTTGCATCCACCCGTGACGGCTTCAGAGGTCAGCTCTTTATCGCTGTACCAGCCTCTTTCAGGGGTGTGGGAGTAACTGGCGCCAGGTGATGCATGCTGGACACGCGTCGTGGTTACTATGCCGACAGACTTCCCTGGAAAATACAAAACCAGTCCAAGGTAATCATTATCAGTCTCAACTCATCCTTTAACCATCCAAAGATATCAATGAAAGTGCAAAGGGTTCAAAGCGTTAAAAATCAGTCGCTAGTTCAAAGTCGTTATTAGGAGAAATAAAGTAAAAACAATTGTGATTTGAAGTTCATGTAAAGTCACAATTACAATAATTGAGTTTTTGCCCATATTTGCCTAAGTTTTTAAATCATCTTGCAAAACACACATCAAGTTTTAAATGCACTGCACAGTACGTTCAAGACTACTCTGAACTCAGAAAAGTGAGTTAACCGGGTCTTCCTTGTCATCACCTGCCATCTTTGCCTGATGCAGAATGGACTTGACCTCGTTGCCTTTAACGGAGCTGCAGTCTTCGCGGCGTGCCGCTGCGCTGAGACCCAGCATGCCGTAGTTCGTCTTCACACCGCAGAGATACGCAGTGGCAGTCGCTGCGCTGTCAGGCATCTGCTGATCCACGTTGTAGGTCTACGCAGCCACAAAAACAAACGTAGTATTAAGAGCTATCATTAAGAGTACTCAGATCTATCAATCTAGCTGGCAAATGAGCTTTCTTCACCTTGGAGAGAGCGAGATGAGGGAACGTGTCCATGGCTAGGACGCTCTCCTCTCCGGTCTTCCCTTCCATCTGTCCCTTCATAATTCTTGCTGCGGTCACAGTGCTGATTCCCATGCCTTAACGCATGTCAACAAGAAGAGGTCGCGCAACAATTAGGCACAATTTATCCATATCAGTTTGTTTCAAATTATGTTCTGAGCCTCCTATGCAAGCATGTTTCCTCCACTGAATATAATTACATCTGAAATGTGGAAATGTAAGATACGAACGATATTTTTCCTCAAATTTGCAATTTCGTTTTTTTCTTGCGATTCCAACTCCTGTTTTCAGAATTCTGAGACATAAAGTCCAATTACGATTTCTCTATTCACGCAATTGCACGTTTATATTT
This sequence comes from Puntigrus tetrazona, assembly GCF_018831695.1. Classification (NCBI taxonomy): domain Eukaryota; kingdom Metazoa; phylum Chordata; class Actinopteri; order Cypriniformes; family Cyprinidae; genus Puntigrus; species Puntigrus tetrazona. The sequence goes on from NW_025048114.1 coordinate 1,276,623, forward strand.
CACAATTCTGACTTTAGAGCTCACAACTATGTGCCTTGCGAGAACCGCAAGATATGAAGTACAATTTCGGAGGAAAAAACAATTGCGAAATACACCTCAAACTCGCAATTCTGGGAAAAACTCGCAATTACTGGTAACTCGCTGTTATGAGTTTGAACCACGCAATTCTGACTTTAACTCCAGGTTTTCTTTGTAGAATTGAGCTGCTTTAACGCTCTTTCCGCTGAATGTTTTTCATATCTGCGGGTTGAACGTGATGCTTAGCCACTGGAATGTGAAATTTTTTCGATAAGTGGCTAAACATCACGTTCAACCCTGTTCAACCCCGCCAAAAAAACTTGTATTTTACCCCACCAGTTTGTTTCCCGCTAAAAATGCAACCTGGCTAATTTTGAGTAGCAATTGGGTGAGTTTTGATTTGAAAACCTGGCAACCCTGATCTTTAGAGTGATTTGAAATTTTCTGGCAGTTCAGGCATGTCACAAACCTCATGAGTAATTTATGATTTATCGGTTGTCTTAGCCCATGATGTAATATTATCTGTATCAAATACATTATCCTTTTGGTATTATCTGTTGATAAGTTTTATAACATTTGATAAAGTTGTTAAATACCTGATTAAGCGATCTTGCAGTAAACAATCTGATTGTCTAATCTAAAGCCACTATGCAGATTTTTTCTGTCCTTTATGACCGTTGATATCTTGGGTAAAAGACCAGGCAACGTCAACTGTCATTTATAAGAGATTCGGTGATTTGCATATTAGATCACTAGTCTTTTATCGCTAGTGTAATACGCAATAACAGTGTGCCAGCTTTATAACAGTGTTATAACACTTTCGGATTTGTGCAAATGAATCGATTTATTTTTATTTCATTTCAGCATTTCAATTACGGATTGCAGTTTTAAATCACTCTCCGAATGATTCGGGTTCAAACAATAAAAACACTGACAGCCAATCAGAATCCACCTGACTTTAAAGACCTCGAGCATTTAAAGTAGCAGGTGACATAATTGCAGTACAAACAAACATTAATGTGGATGCCAATACAGCGGCCATTATATTTATCTTTATAGTTATTGTTCTTGATGCGAACAGACCTTTGCATTGCAGAACTGCAACCCAAAATTCAAACATTTATACTTTTTGAAATAATTCAAAAGGCAGTTTCTATTTCACTCACCATCTCCGAGGAAGAGAATGAGATTTTTAGCACGGTGCAGGTTGGGCTTCATGGAGAGGGATGCATGAAGAGCTTCTTTCCCCTTAACGTACCAAAATTGTGGGTTCTGCTCCTCCTCTTCAGATCGATTCCAGAAAAGAAACACTGTTTCATTCTGTTTGCTTAGAGAGAAGAAGAAGAATTGCGAACGGTGGGAAAGCACTTACCAGGAGTGGCAGAGAAACATCCGTCAAATCCTGTTAAAACAAATATTCCAATAATCAGAAGGGTCTGGTGTGAGGCCATGGTTTGAGCGACTGCAGCAGCTCTGACAGCTCTGTAAGACTATTTGATGCCCTCCTGTTTATAGTCTTCTCTCAGACCAAAGGTCCTCTGTAGTTCCCATCCCCTCTTTTGCAACGTGAACTTTTGATCACGTAGTGATCATTTGTGACCATATGATGTGATATGGGTCCGAACTGCTCCGTACTAAACTGTTCTTTACTCAAATATATCATTGCATTACTGGTCTAAACTTTTCTGTGCCATCCTATTTACTGAATGTATGTGTTTTGCACTGTTCTGTTTTGATCTGCACTAAACCGAATCAACTGATATGTGCTAAACCTCAGCAGTTAAGCTCTACTGATTTTGAACTGCTCTTTGCTTTTCTCTTTTGAACTGTTCTGAAACGTTTTTCTGGACTGTATTTGTACTAAAAGGCACTGCTTCTTTACTGAACTGTTCAATGCTGTTCTGTTTCTTTTTACAGTAATATACTGTTTAATACTCTTCTGCTTCAATGCTTCTTCCTGTACTTTACTGAACTGTTCTGTAGTGAACTGTTCTTCTCCGAACTGAATGATTAAACTCTACTGATTTAAACTTATCTTTACTTTATCTTTTTCTATTCAGTTCTTTCATTAATTGTTTATTCTCTGCTAAACTGCACTTCACTTCAGTGTTCTGTTCTTCATTTAATTGTACTGTTTCTTACTGAACTGTTCTCTGTACTGTTCTTTTCTTCAGTATACAGTTATTTATTGTCCTTTCTGCGCTGAACTTCTAGCGATTATCGTCGATGCAGTTGTGAAGATACTATTTAAACTAAACTGAGCTAGACAATGACATCTCTGAACTCAATAATGAAATAACTGAAAATTCTGTATTTAATCTTGCCATTGTACATTACTAACACTAATCTCCTATTTGATACCGTTAAGTGCTTTGACACAACCTGTACATATAAAGATGACTTGACTTCATTAAACTATTCTATTCTGTTCTTGTTCTTTTCTGTAAAATGTTCTGTTCTTTTCTGAACTGTTCTATACTTAACTAATTTATTAAGCTCTACAGATTTCAACCTTTTCTGTTACGAACTGATCTGAATGGATCTGTTCTGTGCTGAAGTGTTCTGGTCCTCAGTGAACTGTACTGAATTGTACACTGCAAAAAAATAGCTTTAAAAATACAGTAAGGCACCATTTTTGAAATACATTAAATCAACATTTAAATGTTGTAATAAGGAAAATTTGTCAGTTTTGTATGTTGATTCCTCATAGTTCTCACAGGGTCGGTGTCAGTCCTCGGGTGAGGGGGTAATCTGAAATAATGATAAAATACAGAACGTATTATCTTGGGAAAACATCTTAGAATATTCTTCAGTGCAAGTAATCTTGTTTTACCAAGCCTAATATCTCATATTACTATACTGATTGAACCCCGACAGAAGAACAAAGGCCAGCCAGGTGAACGTGATATCCCAGAAGACAGGGAAGCCTGTCTATAAAAGCCTTCAACTGTGAATCCTAATGCGGCCACCCTCATAAAAAAAGAAAAAAACTCTTGGACTCTGAGTGGGGTTTTGTTTAAGTGGAAAGTCAGAGCCTTGTGTTCTGCGACTTTAGTAGATGGGAAGAGCATTCTGTTCTCAACCAGATGTTCATGTGAAGTCAGCACAGTGTTAATGTGAAATCTAGCACTTTGTTCTGCAGCTGCATCTTTCTGTAAACTTTCTGCATTCTGTTCTGTAACCACGTCTTCATGTGGAGTCAGAGCATTGCTTTGCGTCGCGATGGTGCAGAAGCATTTTGTATATTGGCTTTAATAAAAGCCTGATGTTTTGAAGCTATCTTTTGTCAAAGCAACCAAACACCTACAATGTTATACTGTAGGTCTTATATATTCTACAGTACAGTACTGTACTATTTTTAAACAGTTTTTCCATATTAAAGTAGGCGTACTATAAAATCACAGAATCAAGCAGGCAATTCTAGCTTCCAGTAGTTTACTGTAAATGAACATTTACAGTATGATTTGTTTTACGATGTACCATTACAACTGTTACTGTAAACCGCAATAGTATATACTATCCTAAACTAAACTTGTACCGAATTGTTCTGTACACAAACCGTCCCGTGTGTTTCTATTCTGAACTGTTCTTTTCTAAAAATTACAGTTTTTTTATTATTTTACACTGTTCTGGTCTGTTTAAAGATTGGTTCATTAATCAACGAGATCATCTGTAAAAAGAATGAAAAATACTTTGTAAAATGTTGATTAATCTGCCTTGCCGATGGCCCTTATCAAAAAACATTTACAGATTTGGCAGATGCTTTTAAACAACGTAAATTGCACTCCATTCTATGTTTATCAGTTCATGATTCTCATGCATGCAAAACTTAACGGCTAATTTTCAAGCCCTTCATACAGTAATGAACATATAATTTCTTACGATATCTGATGGCCACAGAACATTTAATCACAAATGCTGATAACACTGACAACATGAATGTTTTTTGTTAGAAAGTTTATTGGTCTCACATGTTTGAAATTCATAGTCACAGTGTAAAAGAGTCTTCCATCGCGCAATATATACAAAAATATCTGATTATAAAATACATCTATGAAAAAAAAGCTTTACATTTATATACACATCCCTGCAGTTCTGCAGAGCACCAAATCGCAATATAAACTATTTAGGTTATAAATCTCCAAAAATCCCTAGAGTCCTGGGGCCTCAATCACTCACAGTAGAGTCTGTCATCTCACGACAAGCCAAAACACGCCGGTTATTGAGACGAGAGACATTGAAAGAGTTATTTTACGGCTTCCAGAGCCATGAAGGTTCAGTGGACAGTTAGTGTACGGCTCCAGACACGCCGCGTAAGCCATCGCGTGGGCCACATAGTTCTGTTCTTTGACTCCGTGAAAGAGATGAGCCATCGGGCCTTTTGCATAGATAGTCACATCTTCCCCTCCGTGGGTCTCTGATTCTAAAGGAACAGCCGCTTGTTGCATGTACTCTTCATCGACTACAAATAAAGTCAGATATGATATTAGCGTTTGACAACAATAGAAGAGAGAGGTAGCACGTTAATTTAGACAATACTTACAATAATCCATTTCGGAAACATTTCCTCTTGTTCCGTTCACATGTGCATATCCTGGGCCGTTAGCATACAAGATACTAGTGTATGGAAGGTTATCCTCAGCCTTCTTGGGTGCCAGACCTGAGTGGAAAAAAAGCAAACAATTAAACAATGGCTATGCAGTGCAATACTAGTAATACACGCTTCAGAAAACCTCCACATCCCCAGCTCCACCTGTATATATCTGCTAGAGGTTTATTTCATATATGTTATGTATATATGTGCAGCAGCATTTCTTACATGCTGTGAATGTATCGGCAGTAGCAAATACATGCATAATAGATATATTTCATGTATATTTCCATGCTAAAACTTTCAGAGAGTCGTGATGACTGCAATCATTTCATTTCCGTGACGTGAAGTAAGCTAGTACCGAAAATAGGGTTCCCTCGGGGGGTGTTTCCACCAAAGGTGAACACATGGGAATGATCTGCAGTGACAACAGTGAGAGTGTCTGATTCACTGGTCAGCTCAGATGCTCTCTGGATCGCCCGGTCAAACATGATGGTTTCGGTCAGAGCAAGCTTGGCAACCCCATCATGGTGTCCATGGTCTATTCTACCTCGTAAAGCACAAAGACAGATGGTTTTCACTATTAGCAGACTACTTCTAAATTGTAACACCAAAGTAAATGATAAACACTCATCTTCCACAAAGAGAAAAAACCCTTTGGGATTCTTGCTGAGGATTTCAATGGCTTTCTCTGTCATGTCCACAATAGAAGGGTCACGGGTTCGATTCCTGAACACCTCAAATCTCATGTCCTTAGGTTCGAACAGACCTGAATGAGAAATATGAATGAGAATATATAAATACTGTTGGCAAATCAATGGGGAAACCTTGTATTTTGTCATTACCCATCAGGCGGTCTGTTGTTTTAACATTCACTGCATTTAGCTGCTCTTTGTTCCAGACATACTGGGCGTTCTTTCCCTAAAAAACCAAACAGATAAACACGTAAAAAACTGTAACGGTGGTTTACAAACTCAAATAGTGCCACAATACATAGATTTCTTGGAGATACCTTCCGAGCATTCAACCAGATATCAATGAGGTTCTTTTTATCTTTGCGATCCCCTTTGTGAGAAGATGAAGAGGGGTATTCTGGATCAGGAGTACCCTTGGGTGTCATGTACATGCGACCACCGCCAAGTATTACCTAAATGGAGACATATTTAAAATTCATGAATTTTAAAAATGTTAACATTTTCATGCTTCTTGGCGGATATTTGAAGTTATTAAATTTGGTATCTAAATGGCGCCATGGGCACCTTTCATATTTCATGGGTTCTAGAATGGAAAGTTATTGGGTAAACTTTAAAAATGGTAAATGGAAATTACAACTAATATATATTCATATTTTCTCCAATAGCAAAAACCGTTTCTATAACCGTTTATATTTTGCCCATTCATGTATAAAACAACTGTGCTTTTTCATAAGGACATGGTTAAAAAACAATCAAGTAACTGGTTTGAAAAACTAGCTGGCTGTGCTACAAGTCAACAACGAATACTGAAATCTGAAGTCAAGTAAGTTTTTATGAAAAGAAACATCTCAGCTGGGATGACATTATCAAACTTAAATGGGTCAATTTACGCGAAATGCCACAAAAACACCATTATTTACGTACAAATATAGGCTATAGGTCACACTTTTAAAGTTAGCATGCATATTACTAGCATATTGGCTGTTTTTTTGTACTTATAAAGCTAATTAGGAGTTTATCGAGACAAACGTCATAGTTAACAATCAGTTAATACTGTTTCCCAAACTATATTGTGACTAATATACAGTAGTCAACATTTAAGGTGGATCACAACCTTTCAAAATGGTCCTATAAGCTAAAAGCAAACTGCGTTCTACTTAAAATGTTGGCTACTATATAATATAGTATATTAAATATAGTACGTACAATAAAAACTGTAGTGAAATTGGACTTGCAAATTGTGCTCAACCATAGCATGGTGCAAAAAACCACAGATACTATTTGTGGTGTATTTTCTGTTACTTTTTACTTATTTCGAATATTGGCTATTATCACCTAAATATTGTATAACATACTAAAACTGCATACAGTTATAACGTATTGCGCGTACATTATAGTTTTAAGTTTAAATGAACCCTATTCTACACTTTATTCTCAACTTATCAATTGTTAACTTCATTTTTATTGAAAAAATGTTTGGCAAAAGATGGATTAAAACCAACAAGTCATGCTATTTTTGGCATCAGACTGTATGGGTTGCTGCTCACATCAATATCCGTGTTGGTCACCAGCTGCGTGGCGATATCGGTGCAGCCCTGCCGGCGAGCTTCGGAAGGCACGTCTGCGTCGCTGTACCAGCTGCGGCTCACCGAGTGGGCGTACGCCGCAGCGGGCGACGCATGCTGCACTCTGGTGGTGGTCACGATGCCAACCGACTTTCCTGGATACGTGCGCACACATTTATCACATTTGAACACAAAAAACTAACATCCTTCAGAATACATTCGTTTGTGCGCAGCAGAAGAGACAAACTCGTACAGGTTTGAAAGTGAGGGTGATTAAAAGGGTTAGTTCACCCCAAAATTAAAATTCCCCTTCAACGGCAGACAAATTAAGATCATTTTGATGAAATCGGAGAGCTATCTGACCCTCCTTTGACAGCAACGCAGCTGAAATGATCCAGGTCTAGAAACGTAGTAAATACATCGGTAAAGCTAAACAGTGTAGCGATGCTACAAGAATACTTTTTATTGCGCAAAGGAAACAAAAATAACATAATTTACTAAACTATTATATTCCCGAGTTACGTTTTCTGCCATTTTAAAGACTACCACAATACACACGCAATCTTTCCCCTAGTCGTAAACAGCGCTTATTGCGTTAAACATCTTTTTAAGTAATCTTTAATATGGCAGAAGACGTAACTCATTGAAGAAGAATGGTTTCTGACAGTATTCTGGCAGTTTCGCAAAACTCAAAAAGACCGATGTATTTACTACGTTTCTGGACCTGGATCATTTCTGTCTATGGAGGGTCACATAGCTCTCAGATTTTATCAGAAATATTTTCATTTGCCTTCCGAAGATGAACAAAGGTGTTTTTGCAACGACGTGAGGGTGAGTAGTCAACGACAGAATGTTTCTATTGAGGGTGAACTGTCCCTTTAAGAAGAACATGTCTTCAAGTGTGACGATGAGTCTAAATGGAAAATACCTTGTGCTTTGGCGCGGTGTAAGACTGAGAAAACCTCGTTGCCAAACGTGGTGTTGCAGACATAGGCCACCGCTTTAGCGCTCAAACCCACCGTCTTGGCGTTAGCTTTCACACCGCAGTGGTACGCCGTAGCCGTGCTAGCACTGTCCGCCACCTGCCTGTCAACACTGTACGTCTGTTTGGAAACACATCAACCAAATACAGATACAAAACATACCTTATCAGTCATATACTGAGTAGATACACTGTTTCCTTAGACTTTAATCTGATCTGTGTTTATATAGTGATACTTCACATCTGTAATCTGCTTTCCCTCGTCTTCATGTTCTCCAGGATCAGAGGTCGCAGCGCTATCTAAACTTATCAGGAATGCATAGTCTGCAAATAACTGATAACTTTTCATATCTTAAACTGCGCCTGCGATGTTAACAAAACAGCATGGAAGCCCGTTTCCGCCATGTTGTAAGTATGACATTAGAATACGAAATTATGGTGAAAAATACAGTTATGACGAAGGGTCAAATTATGATGAAAAGTCAAAAGTGTAAGATTCATAGCTGTGGCATAATTATGATACAAAGAATTCTTTTAATACATTGAAAACTATAACATAAGAAGTTAAAGAGAGAGTTATAAAATAAAAAGTAGTAGTATTATGACAGTTAAACATATGACTTTTTATATTCAAAGTTAGTTTTTCTATTGCATAATTAGGACTTGATATCTTTTATTTATTAATTAATTAATTTTATTCATTAATTTGTTTATTTCATTCCTTCATTCACTCACTCAATCATTTTGTGGCAGAAAAAAAAGGCTTCTGTAACACAAGTAAGCATTTTTTTAAAGCAAAATATTTTGTTAAATAATAAAATTCTACATTATGTTTAATATAATGTACTATTAATATCTAATAATGTATAATAAAAATATAATAATATAGTAATGCTACAATATATATATATATATATATATATATATATATATATATATATATATATATATATATATATATATATATATATATAAAAAAAAAAAAAAATCTCCAAATGTGAAATTAAACCTGAAGACAAGCAGTACACATGTTGGTATTTGTCAGACAAACCGAACCCACCTCTACATAATTGCACAACAAGACAGCTGCGAGTTATCTGCGAGCGATTAAAGGCAAGCGCCTGACCTTTGACAGGGCGACATATGGAAACGTGTCCATGGCCAAGAGCGTCTCCTCCCCCGTCCGCCCTTCCATCTGACCTCTCAGGATACGGGCGGCTGACACCGTGGACACTCCCATCCCTGACAGACGGACAGAGACGCATCACATCCTGACCCGCACAGTCCACAGGTGGATCGCTGACCTTCTCGCTATCCAAATAAAAGCTAAACAGTCATCAAATGAACGCGAGCATGGGGTGACGGAAAGAACCGCAAGGTTCCACGTTTTTAATCAGAAGTTTAAATGTACAGTCTTAATATTGTATAATGTATAATTTTTAATATACCTGTAAATAGAGCATTTCGGTAGTAACACTAGTGAACAAGACGTGTGCTTAATTCCATGTAATGTGCGCTTCCAATCTGATGAAACTAGTATGTTATAAATCAAGAAGTTAGTGATAAAGTGTGCTTTCAAGTTAGTGCCTTCAAACTATTTATCGCGATTAATCGCATCCGAAATAAAAGTTTTGGTTGTGTGTCTTGCATATATTTACTATGCATATATAGGTTAGATACAAATTCATGTATATATTTAAGAACAATATGTTTATATAGTAATTATATATCTAAAATATATATATTAGTGAATATAAATATAAAAGTTTTCGTTTTTATGATATAAGCATGTGTACTGTGCATATAAATAAAAACACATGCATATATATATATATATATATATATATATATATATATATATATATATATATATATATATATATATATATATAAGCTATATATTTAAAATCAGTAAATAAATAATAACTCCACCAAATATTGATTTCTTAAATTTTCTGAAGTTAAAACATAGCATTGCATTCTAAAAAAATCTTTTGAATAGGACCAATGTGGGAAATAAAAAGAAGCTCTAAATGACAACATTTTATTCTAACTTTTTCTGATAGTCCACTTCAGAGATTCTACTAACGGTAAGTAACTACACGTCAACTAGCAGTCATTAGAGTATTAGTAGACCGTCTGATTCATATCTTCTATCATTTTATTTTGATGCCTCCACAACATACTACCTACTGACTTTCAGAAACTTTGCAACCTAACCCTAAACCTACCTTAACAATCTCCTCTGAGAGTAATAAGAGTAATAAGAAAACTAATAAGAAATAGTTGACATGTAGTTGCAAAGTTACTAATAGTCAGAAGCGGACTATCGAAACCCATAACCAAACCAAAAGCACCGCCATCCGTTAAATCCGCCCGGGGTGTCTCACTCACCGTCTCCGAGGAAGAGGACGATGTTTTTGGCGCGATGCGCTCTCAGGGGCAGCGTGAGGGCGTCCTGCAGCGAGCGTCTGGCCAGATGCTCCCAGTGCGCCGGCTCCTGCTCCCACTCAGCTGGCCAGACAAACACAGCTCCGTAAACAACCTGCGCTTCTCCGAACCTGCCCCGACGCGACTCTTCCCACAAACCCCCGAGGACTCTACCTGAGCTAATTTTAGAGATGCGGCGATCTTACCCGCGGGCTCCGGACTGGTGCCTGGGAGGACGAGGGCCAGGAGCAGCAGCACGCCGGGGGCCCGGCCGTATAACAAACACATCCCGAGAGCTCAGAGCACACCTCGACGCTGGGAAGGAGTGTCTCCTCAAACCTCCAGCCCCTGCTTTTTAAACCCGGGGCCCCTGACAGCTCATAGGCTCTCGCTGGCGGCGGCCAGGAAACCCCTCGACTTCTGTTTCTTTTGTTTTAAGCCGAGCGCTTTTCTTCCTCTCTCCTGAGAGCTGCTCTCTGGGCCCCTTTGATGTGGCCGACTGCGCTAATGCGTGTTTTTAAAGCGGCGTTCGAAACGTATTCTCGTTGTGACTTCGTAAATGGATCCAGCGCGCGCGAGGAGCGCCGGGCTCTCCGGTTCTCGTAAGGTTTCGCGACAATGGAGGCGACAATGAAAATGATACAAGCGCGCTCTTATCTTAGGAAAATTAAGTGCACTTGATTGTACCGAACGGTGCATTTTTATATTCTATAAAAGTACATTCAATATATGATGTGAAGGGGGAAAAAAGACCACTTAAGGGTACCACTAAAGGTGCACCAATGTCAAAAAGAAGAACTTTAAAGTACATTTTAACTCACTGTGTTGCTTTCGCAAGGTTGTAAAACAGATTCGTGCCTTTACCTCCTCAAGAAGTTATATGCATATGCATATAAAGCAATGAAACATGAAAGGAAATTACAGAGCTCAGTGTGTCCCAAACAAGTTAAGACAAAGACAAACTGTCATTAAAGGATGTGCAAGTAAGCAGTGTTTACTCGTCTGTGGTTCCACAGCAACGTCCCATATAGATATTTTTATAGAATCTTAGTTTTGTGTGTGCATCAGCAATTTTACGACAGCTTCAAACGTGGTTTATCTAATAAGAACGTGAATGATCCGTTTATGTATGTGTGCTGTGGTTGCCACAATAAATACAGAAAAACCGTAAGCACACTTATGGCCAAAAACTGTAAAATTATATAAAACTTGTTTTGTACTTTTAACATACTGACAGTCGGCACAATAAAGGTGGTAAAAATCATTCATGCAAACTCGAAACACCATCATGGTAACGCTTAAATAATGCTATAAACATTCATTAAATGACAGAAGGTTTAACATAAAGCCCACTGATTAACAGCATTTTACTGTAAAATTACATGAAATGTCTTGTTAGATGTTTTACAGTATTTTCCTGTACATAGTAGGTGATATATATATATATATATATATATATATATATATATATATATATATATATATATATATATTTATTTATTTATTTATTTATATATACTGTACTATGTACAGGAAAATCCTGTAAAACATCTAACAAGACATTTCATGTAATTTTACTGTAAAATATTTACAGCATTTTCCTGTACATAGTACGGTATATATATTCTATTCTATAAAATTCTTAATAAAAATATAATAAAAATTACCATACATTTCCCACACTTTATATACACTGTTTTTTTTTTCTGAATCAGAAAATCCAAATCTTCCTTTCCTCTAAGACTAAAAGAAAAAAAAAAAACCCACATTAATTAATTTTTACTGCATTTCTGAGGAACTTATTTTTCTTTTTTTAAGGCAAGAGAAAAATAACAAAAAGTATTATAATTATTATTTTCATCCAGTCTATAGAACAATTATGTTGTTTTTAATTTTATTATTATTATTATTATTTTATTGTGGTCGCCGTTGTTTTAGAGCAGTGATTTTACTACAGTATTTGACGGTTTGCTGACTAACTCTGCACCCTTGGATTGTTTTGTGGGAAATAAACGTAAGCAGCATTTTTCTTCAATGAGGTAGTGGAGAATTAATGTCGTAAAAATAGAGAGAGACAGAGAAAGAGAGAGGAGAGGAAGGTTTCTGGACTTTAAATCCAGAAAGGCTCGGTGCTCGCTGTTAATGAGGCTTAAAGAGCGTCTCATCTGTATCGCTCGGACAAGATGTTAAACAGCGCCGCGGACGCCACACTCATTTGTGGCGAATCAAGCAGCTAATAAAAGCGGAAATATGAAGCGAGGCCTCACATGATGTGACCGCACTGCACGAACCAAAATACGAGCGGGGAACTCGATCCTCTGCTAGCCGAGACACGTCAGCCCATTGTTACGGTAGACAGCGCTTTCCAGGGCTGAACTTGAGATTAAGCTAATAATGAGTTTGCGGTAAGACTAGCTCGAGCTCAGTTTGGGCTCTGGTTTCCATTCTCCTCCTGAGATTTTCCCATAGCCTTTACTACGGCGGCTTCGGATGCAGAAAACGTTGGAAGTGGTATGATATGTGTGTATATACTGTTAGGTATTGGCTCAACATTCATTTCTTTAAATAGGTTGGCACACACACACACACACACACACATTGGTATTTGTGGTTTAGGAGGACTCTCTATAGGCATAATGGCCTTTATACTGTTAAAACTGTATTTGCTATTATCCTCCACCAACCCTACATCTAAACCTACCCCTTACAGGAAACTTGATGCATTTTTAGATTAAAAAAACACCATTTAGCATTTTTTTTTTTTTACAAATATTATTTAACGATATAATGTTATATTTATATATAACAAAAAAAAACATATACAGTGTGTTATAGTTTTAGTTTAATTTTTAAAACTTTTAAAAATAACAATAAAATCTGCGTTAACTGAAAAGAAACTCAATATTTAGCAACAATTTAAAATTTAATTTTGGCTTTTTGCCAAATAAAACAATCACTTTCGTTTATATTTAAAAAATAAATAAATACGCACATATAAATAAATACATAAATAAATGTTAGATAGATATGATTGATATTATATAAATATTAAAAAATGAAACCAAATTCAATTACCAAAATAATAATTAAAATTACAATGAAAATTGAAGACATGAAAAACTAATAAAAATATAAACGATCACATTATAATTTAAAATGTCCATAAAAAGTATAATAGTATCACAATGATATTAACATTGTAATGTATGATATAGCATAATTTATTTTACGGATTTCTTGAATTAATATAAAGTTTTTCACGTCATAGAGAACAACATGAATGTAAAAGTACATTAAGAAACTATGCATTTTAAATGTTTTTTTTTTTAATGGACACTCCCATGAGGTTTTATAAAAATCGCCTTATGTTCAGTTTAATTACATCATTTGCAGTGCTTTATGGGATCAAAAATATTAATAACTAAAGTGCACAGACTTGCCAGTACCAAATTTGTAAGTTAATTAATTTCAAAACTAATTTATTACGATATTTGTTGAAGAAATGCCAGAGAAGAAAATAAGAAAGTACCTAAAACACAGAAATGTGGTGAATTACTAAACTGCATGTGAATCAAAACATAGAAGTGTTTAGGTAACAATGCATATTTAAAAGTTGATACATCAAGCAGAAAGAAAAGTAAAATGGATAAAATATCTTTAATAGTCCATAATAGTGGCCCTAAAAGATGTCCATGCCTTTCAGTCATCATCTCAGAAATGAGAGCACAAATCCATATGTATAATCAAAATGAACTAGAGCCATACATGACTTCATGACATTTATGTGAATTGAAATCTCAGAATAGCAATGGAAGTAGGTTTCCAGTAAACAAGAAACTCTTTACATCTGGTAGAGCACTTTATGAAGGAAAATGAGCAGGACACAGTTAAAATAATGACATCAAATGCAATGCATGGAGTTTCCAGAGTCTAAATGACTAGATATGACTAGAATTATTGTGGTGTTCAGTTTTATTGTGACTACTACCTTCTTAAAATAAAGGTCTTTATTGGCATCTAGGGTTCCAGGAAGGAACTTTAACATCCATGGAACGTTTTCGATGCTCAGAAGGGTCTCTATACTGATTGTTTATTTATTTAAATTTAGAAAAAAATTATTTTAAGAAGTGTTTACTGAAAGGGGGAACCAAAAATGGTTCTCTACATCCTCACTGTGAAATACCTTTTGAGAACCTTTTTTTTTTTAACTGAAAGATATTTTTTTAATGCTAAATATTTCAAAGTATGTTGGTAACCAGCCAGTAGCCAATAACTTTCATAGTGTTTTTTTTCTTCATAGTATGGAAGTCAATGGTTATTATCGACTGCTTTTTTGCCAGCATTCTTTTGGGTGAACTGTCCCTTTAAGAAACATGTCTGATTGGTGTCTGGTGGAAGTGTTTATAAACCAGACTAATGAAATGAGGCACAAATCCCAGTGACCTAATCACTTCTGAAAATATGCTCATGCATAATCTCATACTTTCAATACATACTGAAAATACAGTAAGATTAAAATGCATGGGAGATTCAGTTGAAATTGTATAAACACAGGTTAGCTTTAACGTAAAGCAGCAGATTTATTTCCCAGTAACAATCATTGCTTGTTGTGGCCCATCCTCTACAAAACACCAAACAATGGCTGGCAGACTTGCTAACCTCTAAAGAGCGCCAGGGCAATAAATGACTGACGTAAAACAGTTTTGCTAGTCCCTTAAGCATTCCTTTTCATGCAAAGAAGAAAAAAGGCCCCAATGCATCTAAAATCCTAAACGTCCAAACTTATTAATGTAAATCATCTCTCTCCTCTTTCAGACTGATGCAACATCTGTGTTTAGTTTTGAAACGTAAGCAATCTTTGGAGACTGGCACGGTGTTGTTCATAGATTTGAGAAAAAGTTTTATATTTAGTCTTGGAGGTTATTTAATGCTTTATGGTCTGGTTTACTTGCAATATTTCCAGGTTTGAATCCAGATCTTAGTGACATTTTGTAAAGAAACCAAAGACTGTTTCAGATAAAGGCAACAACAAATGCAGTCAGGTCAATAACACTGTAATAAAAAAGAAGAATCTTTTTAATGATTTGTTTAAAACACATGTATCGGGTTTTGGGAAATGTGCTCTTTGTGTTTTTGTTGGTTTTTGAAAACCTTTTTATACCATTTTCAAGAAAAGTCTAAAAAAGTAATGTTGTAACATTATGGTTGCAAACACACATGATGATGAGGATGAAGACTGAATGAAAACTATACCTATCTAAACAGAGCAAACAAGCAACACAATCATAGCACTTACAAGACTCAACAGTGAAACTCTTGATTAGTGCACAGCTGAAACTACTGAAAGTCCTTAGCAACAAACTAAAAGGAAAATGGTACTGGCTGAAAACAAAAGTCCATGTGGTGTGAGAGTGTGATAGAACACCCCCCTTCCAGAAGGCATCCCTTTTGAAAAATCCAACATATGCCAGCACAAGAATATTTTGAAGCATGGCTGCTGGTCTGAGCTGATTTAAGATGGTCCACAGCTAAGAGGTCTTCAACCCTGCTCTTGGGGACCCACTGTCCTGAAAAGTTTATTTCCAACCTGCATTGGTTCAAGCTGGTTGTGTGATGGTCTTAAGATGGTCCTGAGAAGGAGCTAGTTGCTTAGGACCATCTTAAACCAGTTTTCAGTAGTTTTTTTTCAACAGGGATTTCCCCGCCCAGTGGTGACAAGGAATCAAGAAAAAAGGGGAGATGATGAAGGGATGTCACACAAAGGCTGATGGATGCAGGAAGAGGCTGTTGAGGAGAATGGACAACCAGGAGGAGGAACCGAAAAATACAAGGTGGCAACCAGTAGACTTGAACAGAGGCAGGTGACAGATAACCCAAAATGCAGCCAAGATGGGTGACATCACTGCAGGAAAGAACCATGAAGGTGGAGTTGATTATAAAGCCTAAAGACTCCCCCTAAGTGGAAGTGGGGATTAGGAAGGCCAGAGAGTAGATGACCCACCAGTCCACAGCAGAGGTGTGGCGAGGTCTGGCCCAGCCGGAATCAACAAACAGAGGGAGCTAGGCAAATTCAAACGTCATATTTTCATATCAGAATTGAGAAAGAGAGGATCCCAACAGGTCAAGGTGGTACAAAGCAGCCTGAGGCCGTAGGTGTAGCCATACATATAAAAAAGGCAGCTCCCAGCAGGCCTGATCCCGATTTCCCCCTTGAGGGACAAACAAATACTCAGAAAACATACAAAATTATTTTTTATTTGGAGAGTTGCTGGGAAAGCGAGGCTTAGTGGGGACCATTACAAACAAAACTAAAAGAATTTTGTAGAAGGCAGTCATGGCCTAATGGTTTGAGTCTTGGGACCAGCAGGAATTGTCATGGGGGGAGTGAATGTACAACGCTCTCTTTCAAACTCAATACCACGACTGAGGTGAGACCCCTGATCAAGGCAACAAACTTCCAACTGCTCCCCGGGTGCAGCGGCAATATGGCTGCCCGGTGCTCATGGTGCACAGAGCACAAATTCTGACTATGAGTCACCATCCTTGGCCATGCTCCATGTTCTTTCCTTTTTCCTTTTGTAGTATTAGGGCCAGGGCAATGTCCTCTCCATGATCATAAGATTAATTTTCATTAGAGATTTGCACAAAACTTTTGTAACTTTTTGCTAATTTCCATTAAGTAATTATATATACATATATATTTTTTTAAAAATCTTTGTTTCCTTTATATTAAGTCATGGCAACGAATGTTGGTAGGTTTAGGACTATGTATACCACAGCCACCACACTATTTTTCAATTAAAGGAAATCTAGGTGTGCGTTTTTAATGAAGTTGCACAGTTTGTCTAGAGTGTACGTGATAAACTCACTGTAATGCACCACAGTGTAAATAATGGGTTATCCAAGTATTAACAGCAAGGAAAACCCCTTATTCTTAAGAGTGGCACCACATACAAGGTATTTCTTGGAGGCTATAATACATTAAACAATGATCATACAATCTTTACGTACATTAGGTGACTAAAAAAAAGTGTTTCCATTAGTGAAATATTTGTATTTTGAATAGCCTGAAAAAAACATGCGCGCATAACAAACTATTGCGATATATGGGAGTTTTTTGCAAAATTGGCATTTTCAATTCACAATTTGTGCAATTTAAAGATTAATGGGATCACACCCATTGTCTAACAGTGCTGAGATTAATTACCCACTCTTACTGACGGAAGGGTGAGCGATAGGAGGCACATTCGGCACACATGCCTCGCAAGGCCCTTGTTGCTACTTCAAACATCGCAGCAGAGATGGGCTCAATGTCTGTAGTGGGCAGTCTGCTGGTGTTTGAATGGCCACTGGTATTGTCATTGATGCTGTCACACTCAATCTATTTATTTGGCAAAGCTGGAGGGCGAGGGCCTTCCATGGACAGCTACGCACTGGTGGCAGTGTTGAGGCCAGGATGCTGGAAGCTACAGAGGCAGTCGTCCGGGAACGATGTTGCTGGCACGAGGCGGAAGAACTCCTCCAAATGTTCCTTGAGGGAGCAGTCCTTCTGCTCAAGGCATAACCGTTGCTGCTGCCAAGTGGTCCATATTGAAGAAAGAAACAAAACACACAAAACCAAAACATACTCGCAAAAAGTCAAACAGGAATGCTTCAACAAAAATGGCGTGTTTATCTGATCCAAGTTGGGTCATTCTGTAACGTGGTTGTGAAACACATGATGACGAGGATAGATCAAATGATAGTCATTGATAATCTGAATAAAGTAAATCCAACTACATACAGACAAGCAACCTAACAGCGAAACTCAAACAGGACTTAAGTAGTAGGGATAATGATTGATTAGGGCACAGCTGAAACTAATGAGTGTCTAAGACAACAAACTAAGAGAAAATGATACTTACTGAAAACAAAAGTCCATGTGGTATAACAGCATGACACATGCTGTTGATTTAAAAACAATAATAATAGGCCTACTATGTAAATGTGTGTGAATGTAATCTTAGTTTTCAAAATGAAATTACTTGGGAATAATATCTTTTCTTTTTTTTAATTTTGCCTGCATGTTGGTTGCTCCACATGACCTCACTGGTTGCACTACATGACATTTCTTTGCCGGACATTTTTTTTTAGTAACACTAGTTTAGTAGTAACTACTTGCTTATTACCATGTATATTACTAGCATGTTAGCTGTTATTAATACAAATAATTCTCATATTAGTGTTTTATTCTGCACGACCATATTTTTGATCCCTACATCCCAGACTTAATTTTTCTAATAATCAATAAGTAGCAAAACCCATAGTTAATAGTTAATTGATAATGACAAATGGTCCCTAAACTAAAGTGTGACCGGTTTTCATTTTGTTCTTCTTCTTAGAAACAATAAATATAAAAGACAGTCACACAAAGTTTCTATTCTAATAAAATGTCATCCAGACACTATGTGTAAAGCCTTAAAAAGTGTTATATTTTAAGGTTTTCACATTCCCACACAAAAGTATCGCGTTCATGCAAAAACTCATTCATGCACAGGTTTTGGAAACGCTTTGCAAAGGAATGCCAAGTTTCTCTGGGTGAATGCCCGAAACTTTTGAAAGTGAATATAAATAAATATTTTTATACATTTTTCCCCATTATGCCCATGTAACTTTTGGGCTCTGGGAGTGGCTACAAATGTGTGCCGAGTAAAACAGGGTCCCTTTTTTAACTCATGTTGACTTTGACTTACTTTTGTTAACAGTAACCTTTATACTTCTGTTTATAGATAAAATTAACACAATAAGTCTAACATTCTGCTACATTTGAGGTTTGTGGCTTCCACTGAAAGGCACCTCCTTTAACTCTGTTGGGTTACAGCTGCCCAAACTGCCACCCAGCAGGCTTGAGTGTTTGGTTTCTGTGCAGTCAAACAGTGACCACAGCATGAGTCAAGTGCCTTAATACTAAAGCCTGGGGGTCAGGCGCATGTTTATTTCCATAAGCAGCCATGCTGGAGTCAGGAAGGCAAACCTCAGACTCGACTGCATCCACAAACATCCTTCGTAGGGAGCTCTCTGTCCTACAGGTGTTACCCAGACACGGGCCATCAAAATAAAGCCAAGGCACTAGGCTAAATATACATGAATGTGCAAATGCAGACAGTTGAACCAGTTCCTGGCATAATTATGGATATGAGCATAATGCTACTTCAGTGGAATAAAACACAGTGATTGTTTGTTTCCATTGAATTTTAGGGTGACTGCGATTTTGCAAGGTAGGACATGTTCCCGGATCTTTTGCTTTGGTTCTGGAACAACACTATTGCACTTCCGTGATGGTCCATAATGAGCATGTTTCGAATTCATGAATTAAAATTAAGCTTGATGTTGTTTTTGGAGGGACATTTTGGAAGATGGTTATACAACTATCCTGAAATAATCTTAATTAAAAAAAGCCTCATTAAAAATGTTCATTTAATGGAAAACCTTTGATACTGATCAAAGCAAGGCCATGTGATGCATCCAACATGCAGGATATTAACAAATGAAACAGGTCAATAAGTCTCTTAACTTCAGATTTAACTTTTTTATGACAGGGTTAGTCCAGTAAAATGTCACGTGGTATAACTGCCCAAAAACCAAATGATATTTGTGTATTTATTTAACTTTACTTAACAATTAGACAGTATTATGTATTAAAGCACATGTAATTTTTACAACTCAAGATTTTTTTTAGACATATGTACACTATATTGCCAAAAGTATTAGCTCACCTGCCTTGACTCACATATGAACTTAAGTGACATCCCATTCCTAATCCATAGGGTTCAATATGATGTTGGGGATAACAGCTTTAACTCTTAAGGGAAGGCTGTCCACAAAGTTTAGGAGTGTGTTTCAAATTCAAATTCAAATTTTATTTGTCACATACACATACATATATGGTACGACATGCAGTGAAATGCTTTTTACAACTGTCCAGCGTCAAAATAGAAAACAATGTTTATCGGAATTTTTGACCATTCTTCCAGAAGCGTCACTCAAAAGAACGTGTTTCCAGTGCTCTAGAGTCCACTGCATCCAACACTTTGCATTGCACTTGGTGATGTATGGCTTGGATGCAGCTGCTGGGCCATTAAAAGCCATTCCATGAAGCTCTCTGCACATTGTTCTCGAGATAATCTGAAGGCCACATGAAGTTTGGAGGTATTTAATGACTGACTCCACCGAAAATTGCTGACCTCTTCACTCTATGCACCTCAGCATCTGCTGACCCCGCTCTGTCAGTTTTATATGTGTGTGTGTGTATATATATATATATGGTTTATAACACAGAGTTTAAACTAGATCTAGATTTTTGAAGGTAAAAAACATTCCGTCAAAACAGTCAACTGTTTTATATTTTTTTATTCAATTATGCTTATGATTCAGTGTTTTATGGGAGGGGAAGTTGATTCTCTTTTCAAATGATGAGTGTACAGTCTTTTCCCCTATGATTTTCATGTATTGTTTTGCTTTAAACCAAATTTGGAAATTTCAATTGTTCATTTCTTGAAGCGTGACTTTTTTACGCCTGTTTCGGGTGTGGTCGTTTATAGACCTCCAAAGTAAAGTTTTTTTTTTTTTCTTTTTTGTCTTCTATTTTGTTTCAGATTATATCCTAATCCTGGGAAACCTTTGGTCAAGAAGCTTTTAGACTTAATAGTCCCTACTCATGAAAAAGGACATACTTTGGACCTTTCTTCATTTTGTGACGTTAACACCCTTTTCATTTCTAATCACATGTCTGTTATTTTCAGTGTAAATGTGCTGAATGAAATAAGGTGAGTCAGTTCTCTTATGTTTGTTCCTGTTCAATTACTTCTTCAACCCCCCCAGTATTTTGGTAAAATCTTTAGCACCAGGTATGTCACGGTTGGAGTCTGTGTTTCTCACAGCTTGTCCAGATGAGCTATTTACTGTTTTTAACTCTGTTTGCTCTGAAGTCTTGGACTCTGTTGCTCCTAATAAGATTTGGGGACAGTTTTACTAACACCTTGTGACAGCGCAAACTACTTTTGGCATTAAAATAGCACTGTCAGGTTTGCTAAAGATGCACAGTAATGCAGTTTCACAGAAAAGGCATGGACAGTTATTTTTGCGTCTGACTATACTGAGTATTCAAATTAATCAAGCATAAATATTTACTAGCGTTTGCGCTCAGCAAATTATTTAATGCTCAAAAAAGCATGTCTCAGACTACTTTGTGCTTGAAATGGTTGTAATTGTTGTTGCCAGGAGGAAGCGCCGCTGAAAACAGAGAGCGCGTGGCAGGAGAGAGAGGATTTTTTCCACACATATTAATTTATTTAGAATGCCAGAAGAGCACATTATCTGAACATATCGTTTGCCAAGCTATGTTATTTTTAATTTGCTTCAGGAAATAAAAGACGACCTGGAAGCCTCAAAAAGGAGTCATAGACACTATGTTAAATTTCCACGCCCATCTGCTCTGTTTCGGATTCGAGCTTTCTGTTTATTAAAACTGGCCATAAGAGTCTTATGGCAAATCATGATAATAAACATAATCTTCTTCTTAGCAGCGTAGACAAGCAGAATGGACTTGGAGGAAAAATAAACGACTGGTCTTTCTTCAGACTTTACGAGATTTACTTCTCCTGTATCAGAAAGCTGTAAAGGAATCCAAAGCGGCCTGTTTGTTAAATATTATATCGCGGCACTTCAGTTTACACACACAAGTTCCAAACCATAATCTTTTCTTTTCTTTTTCTTTTTTATCCAAATGCTTTTGCTGTGCCTCTATCTACAGAGGTCAAGGTTTTTCGACTTTTCGTTTTTAACGTTAAATGAGTTTTAGCTAGTTTCAACTACATTTACATTTTACATTAATCATTTTGCAGACGTTTTTTTTTTCCAAAGCGACAATCTACAGTTGAAACATTCAGCTTGCAGGTGGGATGTTTTGCCCTCAGGTTTGCTTGGTGAGACTTATTTTATTGGACTGAGTATTACACCAATTGTGAGTCTTTCTACAGGCATTTTTCCATAATGTCTTAAGCGAACAGTTGTTTAACCTCTTCTCAAGAAGTCTGCTTTGTATCCTCCTCGTTTCACAGATTTGCCAATCTCAAAGCTGCCATGTGATTCGAAAATATTACAAAACAAAAACTGGTTTTAGGGCAGGATACAGCACAGGCTCAGCTTTATTCAATGTTACCAATGATGTTTGGGGGCTGTTTAAAAAAATGAATTCTTTTTATTTGGAAAAAAAGAGATACTTTTCATTAAAGGTTGGGGAATTCTCTTCCTTCATAGTTACTATTTAACTGTGGTATTCCTCAGGGTTTGATCTTGGGGCCTGTTCTGTTTTCTTTGTTCTTGTTTTTCATTTAATTTATTTTATATGGTATATTGTATCATCGTTATGCTGATGATATTCAGATTCACTTGCCAAGTAATCCTGGAGGACCAACCTCTCATTCAGCTTTGTTATTAAGTTGAAGTACTGGTTAGAACAAAATAGCCTCCAGCTAAATGCAATCATTTAAAGTTATCATTTTTGGGCCAACAGAGACGTGAAAAATGTTTTTGGTCCACGATCAGTGAATGTGTAGAACCTGGGAATAATTTTCGACTCAGCACTAACATTAGATGATCACATTAAATGTATGGTGAAAAGTTGCTTTTTCACTAGAGAATTATTGCAAAATTAAACATTTTCTGTCAGTTGCTGATCTTGGCATAGTGATTCATCCAGTTGCTTGTAAAACATTATTTTTAAAGTAATTAAACCTAAACTGTTATTGTGGAACTTTCTTTTTCATTTCAGTCAGTCGGGGATCACTTCTACAAGCCCGTGTGAAACTGTTAGTCCTCTTGTTTCTGCTGATAAATGGCTTTTTTAATGATTATGGTTTTAGGTAATCTTGATATGAGCAGAAAGTGAAACTGTTAATTTAAACAAAACATTTAATAACTAATAGATGCTGTAAATCATGCTCTATCAATGTTATATAATAATGTCCAAAGATAAAACCCAAAGCAAAGCTCACAAAGGTACGAACCTTAACCAGAAATCTATAGGAGGAAATAAACACATATATCATAGAATATATCATAAGCTCCTTCAAGCAATTATATATATATATATATATATATATATATATATATACTACATTTACCTTGCAAAGGGTATTGTCAACCATCAGGTACAACATTTATGGCAATGCTCCGTCTGTAATGTGATATATATGAGAGTTAATTAAAGACAGGAAGTATAAGAGAGCATTTCAGTGGCAGCTATGAGTAAAGAAGACAAGATTGAGCTGACCTTTCCACAGATGGCAATAAGTCTTGGGAAAACCAGCTGGATGGAGCGGATAATGAATGCTTCTTTGGAAAGCTCTCATTATGTTTAACACTAGCAGTTTTGGGAAAATAGAAACAATAGTCCTAGTCTTACACGCGGATGCTTTGGGGGCATGATTAAAAGCCACGATGCGTAAAAGTTTATATTTCATACTTTTGTACTTCATGACAGAACTATATATTATACATTAATGTGTTTCTTACATTGAGAATATTTTGCCGATTCAACATAACAGGTTTTACAGGGTTTATATAACTTTACGCAAGGTTAGTAAGCAATTTTATCACACTCGTATGAGAGGGCATGAAATATTGAAGTCTGCCCAGCATATATGGCTATAAAAAGTATAATCAGGGTTATCAGGTTTGTGCACAGAATCTAATTACCTTTTAAATGCTTATAAAATGTTTATTCATCTCCGCAAGTTTTAAATCGAGGCAGCAAAGAGGATGTGGAATTGAAATTCAAAGAGATTTATGTAAAGGTCCTTTATATAGAAATGCGATAAATAAGGAAGTTCTACGAAAGTTCTGAAGGATATAGAATTTCCTTAATATTATTTTTTTGTTTTGCAACAGTTATGTATGAATGAACTGGTGTTTTGTTCGAAAATACGATGTGTCCTGTGGAATATTCAAGAGACGGCGCCAGATAAAAAAGAGGGCAGGATGACTTTGGCTTTTTTTACCAGAAGACACTGGGGTCTGTGTTCCACAGCTATTGCCAAACATACACAGGGCGTCACGTGGTGACCAAGATTACACAAAATGAAACTCGTTTACATTATTTCATTTGGAAAAGCATGAATCATGAGTTACAGGAAGAAAACCCACGACTTGAAGTGGAAAAAGGGAGGTCTGCAGCCTCAACGCAGTTTCTTCATGAAACCTAAACTTTGGGATCAAGGTGTTATGGAGCACAGGCGTATCCGTGGCCTCAGCAGACTGCTTATTCAGATGGCGGTGTGCAAATGGTGCGTACTTTACTTGTAGGAAGCGCACTTCCCACGACTCTCCGCGAACACTGAAGCTCTTCAGAACACCGATGGCTTTCCTCAAAGGTCTGTCAAGTGAGTCGAACGCTCGGTACACATGGAGAAAACAAGAGCTAGCGCTGATCCAGAAACGGAGCTTCATGTTTCAGCTGTTGGAATCAGACGCATATGGGACTGTTTTTATTGTTTGACAGTTTCTTGATGCATTGCTGCAACAACTGCCAGTTGCCAGATTTTCGGGAGGCCTTTTGACAATTTAATGGGGCAGAATTTTGGGGAACCATCATTACATCGAAGGAAGGACCCGAGTCATTTCTGAAGAAGAAACCATTATAGAAATTAAAGGTGTGGCTTTAAAGTTAAGCCAGTAAACCACCTAGCAACCACCAGCAAGTTCTATACATAGATATATAAGAATAAGAAAATTAACCTAAAGTAACCCTATTCTGGATTTTTGAACATCCTGCAAAGTTTTAAATAAGTTCACTGTGTATAAAGTTACGTTTCTCAAAAGAAAGAGCGTGATTTCTCAAAATCATTTTAAAAACGAGTCCCAAGTCGTTTGATGTTGATGTTGATGATGTCCAGCGTGAAACATTAGCATATTCCTCACCCACTTCTTGTTATTTTGTTGCGTTGGTCTGAATGAAAATTTATTCTTCACCACTAAATGCATATTATATGACAATAATAGGGATTTTTGACCTTGCATGTGTCAACCTGTTGTTTGGGACTTGCAAAACCAAAATATGAACCTTTTATAACCCATAGGGGCACGTGTTTAGCCCTTATATTTAAATAGAAATGCAGATAAATGTGGGAGTTTTTGACATCCTTTAAAGTTAGATATTCATCATAGAACTCAAAAGATATAATTATATTCCTTTTGAAATATATGTTGTCACTCAAGTAAACATAAAAATCACGTCATAACATAACATGACAGAAAAGCTACACCGCAGCACGATAACAGTAATCATGTTTTTATTGGCATGCTCTATGATTGAAGGTAATAGTGCAGTATTCAATATGGCAGGTCAAAGTCCTCTAAATCTGCAATGTCAAGAGGTTCACCACTAAAACTACTTCAGCTAACCGTGAACATAACAGTAATAAAGAAAAGCCTTGTTTTCAGCCTATAAATAAACTGCGTCGCATTTTCAGTCAGGATCAAAAAAGAAAATGATACATTTCCTATTATTTGAAGCCCAAGCCATTCTTTGTTTGTGCACACTAGTGTATGCGTATAGTTGAACGTATAGCCTTTTAAAGTTAACTCCGTTTGACAGAGTGTGTGAATGCAGGTGGTCGACACATGCACTCTGGAAAGTTTTATGTTCTTCTTGCATCTGCACTATTTTTCTCCATAAGTTATGATGACCGACAAAAATGTCTTTGTACTCTTTTAATCTAAAGCTGCTGCTATCTCATAAATCCTTCACACAAGCGCTTGTCAATGCGACCATCTGTTGTTGTAGTCGCTGCTATTTGTTGCTGTTGTTGTTCCATCCATTTAGTATGGTGGCCCAATAGCGTACAACACAGTTAAATATCTACAGCATGACGGAAACGAGCACAGCACAACAAAATGAACAAAACACAATGGAAACAAGTCAACAACACAATCAGCAGAACACAATTGAAATAAGTCACAACACACGGAAAATAGCAATGGAAAATTGCAACACAATATAATTAGCAAAACGTAATGGAAATAGCTCAAAACACTACGAAATTAACACAAAACAATGGAACAGAAAAAAGTCACAACACAATGAAATGAACAAAACTCAATGGAAATAAGTTGCAACACAACTAAATTAGCGCGAAAAAAAGTCGTAATCATGGAAACATGTCACCATTGTCGACTTGTTTCCATTGTCAGCAAATGATCGTAATGGAAACAAGCTGCAACACAATGGAAACAAATCATTACGCATCGGAATTAGCAAAACAACGGAAACAAGTCACAACTCAACAAAATTAGAAAAACATGGAAAAAGCGGGAAAAAAAAATCGTAACAATGGAAATGTGTCACCATTGTCAACACATCATCGAAATGAACTGCAACACAATGGAAACAAGTCGCAAAACATCGAAATTAGCAAAACACAAAGGAAACAAGTCACAACGCATTGACGTTAGCAAAACTAAGGAAACAAATCGTAAAACACATCGGAATTAGCAAAACACAATGGAAATAAGTTACAACACGTTGACATTAGAAAAACAACGGAAACACATAGCAGAAAAACATTGACATTAGCAAAACACGATGGAAAATATCACAACAAAACAAAATTAGCAAAATTAGCAAGTCGTAACAGTGGAAACGTGTCACCATTGTTTACTTGATATTTTATCGTCAACAAATTATCATAATGGAAACAAGCTGCAACACAATGACATTAGCAAAACTACGGAAACAGATGATTTTTGCAAAACAAAAACTATAAAAAGTATACTCTAGTTTTAGTGTTCACACTGGCATTTTTCACAGCGGACCTAAAGATAAAAAACGATCAAGCAAACCAGTACTTATGACTTATATATTTTAACAGAGCTGACTAAACTTTCAAAACAGTGCTCATGCTATGTATCCATGTGCTCACACGGTGGCATTTTTCCAAGCTGAGTTGCACAAAACTGAATATCTTCGGCAAAGAGACACGGTTTTGACACCTGTACTGAAATATAGCGAGAAAAATCAGGTACGCTTGATCATTTATGTTCTATTTAGGGTAAAATCTTGAGACACGGCTTTGTTTAGTCGTCTTTGGTCTCCGTTTCTCGGCCCACTTCCAAACAAACTCTGACGCGCTTTAACTGAAATATGAATAGATCAAAGACATCAAAACGATCCAAAAACAGGACGTAAAGTGACATTAAATTATTCTGTGTGAGTCACAAATCAGGTGGTAGCGTGAAAAAGACCTTAGCAACCACGTAGCGATATCCAACGTCCAACGATATCCAATGCCATGACAAGTGCATATGTTAAAGTAATCTTAAGCATTTGCATATTAATCTTCTTTGTCACCCTAGCAACCACCTAGGAATGGCCTGGAACCTCGTAGTTACAGTACAGTACTCAGAACAACTTAGCAACCAGAGGAAACAACCTGGCAACACTATAGCAACAACCTCGAACCAACAATAACACCCAAACAACCTTATAGCTATACAGTAGACACTACTTTCTTTAGCAATCACAGACTACACTCTAGTGCCACCATAGGAAGTGTACAACAACATGCTGGAAACCACGCGGAACACCCTAGCAACCACACAGCCATGCCCTAGCAACACCCTAGCAAATGCCAACATCCAGTTGCCCACAACATCGTAGCAACTTCAAACCAAGATGTTAGAAAAACATCTCAGAACACCATAATAACCAAGTTAGAATATCTGTCAATTAGTATTAAGTTGTAATGTTTTTGCATTTATAGTAGTATGACGGATTGTAGTCTATTTAAGGATTTTAGCTTACAGCCTGTAACAATAATAATACTTAAAGGATAAAACAAAGCAGTGACACTATGTCTGTAAAATTTCCTCTCCTCGTAAGCGTCCTCTAATTGTACCTTAGGAGCGCAGCTGAAGACATAACACACTCAAGTTACATCATACATGTCCCTTTTAACTTTTTTTAGAGTGATGAGTTTCAGGTTGTAACTGTGAGCGAGCGGTTTGATGTTGTACATGTTCAGTAACCCAGTGCCAAATTAGGCCGTGACGCCAGCCTGTCAACGACAAAATCACATAGTAAATGTATTTCTGGGAAACGTTAATATTGCAGCCGCTTCTAATTAAACCTGCTCCTGAACAGACCCCCCCCCAGGAGATCATCCCTCAGTAGACAACAACGTCTAGAGAGGATAGACAGATGCGTGATCATTCGAGGCATGAGATATGTTTGAGTTAAAATGCTTCTGCCACCCAAATAGTTAAAAGACGCTCACCAGTATATCAGCTGCAAAAGGCAACCCATGTTCATGCTGAAGTTCCTCAGACAGGAGAATGTTGATTATTTGAGATGTGATGGCGCTATCTGGTGGTCATTTTTTGCAGCTGAACACATGCGTCCGGTTATTACGCTCGATCCTGCTGCGCATGTGCAGAAAGCTAAAAAGGAGCTCACTAGGATATTTACGTTCGTAAAACAGAAAATGGGCATTTTGTTAAAAAAATGGGAAGACCCCTGTCCTGAGCAGAAACTTAAATAAAATGGAACAATAATTGACTGAACCCTTGTGAAAAGGAACCAAATGCGCACTTGTAGTCCGAATGCCAAAAAAATATTTTTCCTATTTATGTAGGCTACACGTTCAAAAGTGCAAGAAGAAAGACTTTCAGAAGTCTTTTAAAAACGGCAGGGTGATCATATTTTAGTTTGCAAAAAAAGAGGAGAGGGAAGGATGCATTATATATCAAAACATGTAATTTCCATACCTACAATACATATTTTACAGTTACCATTACCGTGCTGACTGACATTAAACACAGTTAACAATAAAGAATCCTACCAGTGGCCATCCATCACG
Organism: Puntigrus tetrazona; assembly: GCF_018831695.1. Lineage (NCBI taxonomy): Eukaryota > Metazoa > Chordata > Actinopteri > Cypriniformes > Cyprinidae > Puntigrus > Puntigrus tetrazona. The sequence continues at coordinate 1,305,797 of NW_025048114.1, forward strand.
AAACGTAACATCTGCCACAGCTTTATCGTAGGTAGAATGCAAAATGTTTCAATGCAAGCGTTTCAGCCAAACATTTACGCAATATAACTCTAGAGTGTTAGGAGAGTACTGGTAGGGTTATGGTTAGAATAGTTACTTAGAAAAGTTACTTATAGTCAGTAGAATGCATGTTGGCAGATCATCCTAATAAAAGAGTTCATATTCATACAGTGTTATCAGACCGAGTGGGCTACAGAAATGCTAATGTGAGTTAGTTGACTTGCAGGAGTTAAGTTACTTATCGTCAACAGACCGTTCAAAAGGGACTAGCAAAATGTTACGAAAACCTGCAGGCTAACCCACAGGAGAAATAACCTCAACATTTTAAAATCAGCCCAATTCCGTTCAAATATAAGCAGATTTGGCAACCCTGCTTCCAGCTGCATCAAAAAAATTATTTAAATACTTAGCATATTGTTAACGTGAGCGTGATTAACAATATTTCACAAATTTCCAGTATAACCAATTATGAAATGTACAAGATGTTTTTACTCAAAGTGGGTCAATAATATCACATATTACTTAAATTGCAGCTACCATTCAGTCGTCAAATTCTTAACCCTAACTCTGATTTAAAAAGAGGATTCCAGATATATCAACAGTGGGGGTGGTTGGCGTATCTCTTCCTCGGGCGCTGACAGTTCTCAGACTAAGCAGGTATTGACAAGATAGCGGCATTCATCTGCTGAAAGGAAAACTGTTCAATCTGTCATCTTAATTGCATTTCACATCCCTTGAAAGCTTTGATTGCACCATTATATTAGCCTACCGTTGGATTCCTGCGCCACCGGTCTCAGGTAGCCGTAGTGTTATACTGATAATAATTACTTTAAGGAGTTTGAAAGAATCACCCTTCTGTATTCAAGAGAATCTGTTTGACAGATGTTTACAGCTTTCATATGCCCCACAGAACTAAAAAAAAAATAAACGGAATGAGACACGATTTCGTGTTCTAAAGGTGCTATCAGGACGAGTGTCTAACAGGTTGATTTGAGGAGGTCATTCTTATCTGAATTCAAATTAGTTTTGATATATTTGGGATATATATATATATATATATATATATATATATATATATATAGTCCAAACAAAAGTTTAATGACGCTACTTTCTACAAAAAATCAAGTTTTGCAGCCAAACGAACAAAAAAAAAGAAATTAGCTCTTACAGACAATGGTGTCATAAAATGCAACTTCCCACTTTTATTAATTAATCATGATGTTTGTATAATAATGATACCTCTTACCTTCACTAACCTAAAAAAAGATTATGTTACATTTATTCAAAATGGGAGGAAACCATGTTATTCCCCTTCGACGTGATGGTTCAAATCTGTAAGTCTCCACTGAACATATACAGCGTATGCTATTCTGTGTTAGCTTGTTAATGTTAATAAATTCATCTGTTAATAAATGCATACTGAATCCCTGATGCCACATTTATTACTTTACCAATCTTGCTATGTTTAGACGTTGATCTTGTAAGGGCCATTGCTGTTTATGGAAAGTCAAAGAGTTCACGGGATGCATTTTGATTCTATATTTTAATTCGCGTTCCAAAGATGAACTAAGGTCATATAGGTTTGAAACGATAGGACAGTGAGTAATTAATGACAGCATTTAAATTTTTGGGCGAACTAACCCTTTAATATTGTGTAGGACCCCCTTGTGCTGCCAAAACAGCATCGAGCGTGGACTTCACAAGACCACTGAACGTGTCCTGTGGTATTTGGCACCAAGACATCAGCAGCAGATCCTTGGAAGATGTGCAAGTTGTGTGGACGGAGCCTCCATGGATCAGATTTGCTGGTCCAGCAGAATCATTGATGCTCAGTTGGATTGAGAACTGAGAATTGAGAATTTGTCATGTTCCTCAAACCATTACTGAACAAACTTTGCAGTGTGGCAGGGTGCATTATTCTGCTGAAAGAAGCAATTCCATCAGAGAACACCCACCATCCACCTTCCATTCTTTCTTCTTAGACAGTCTTGTTCTGATGCTCTTGTGTCCATAGTAGGTGCTTTCTGTGGCTGCACGGTCTCATATGCAGCAAACTGCAATTCACTCTTACCACTTTTCTCTGCCACTGGCAGGGAGCAAAAATCTCTACGTCCCAACATTTGAGCAGAGTCACTGGTTATCTCATGTGGAAGGAGAGCTTTGTTCTCTTCCGTCCACTACTGAACATATTTGATTGTTGTTATCAATGTTAATTTACCTGCCCTCTGATGGCTTTTAAACTGCAAGATGTAGTGAAAACTCCGCCTACTGATGTTTTATATTCAGCAACTTTTCAGGCCGGTATGGAACCAGGATCTGGGCACTGGCCAAAAATTTTTTTGAGTAGAAAAGTGCATCCAGGTTCCTAACTGGGCTTTGGCTCCTACACAGGCTCTGGTGGAAAAGCTGGATCTGTGATGGTAACACTTCCTATGAGGCATAATGCATTATAATGTGTTATAACGTCATAATGTATTTGTGATTATAACTAAGGTTGTACACAATGAACACTATATTAAATATGCTTCATTTTTAATGGACTATATCATATATCATATCTTGAGATTGTTTAAGGTCTTGTGAGTGGTTAGGTTAGGAGTCTTTCCAGAGAGGCTAATATTGAGGCTAATGTGAGCTAGCTAATAATTTAAACTGAAAAATTAAACTGCCATGTTTATTGTATAAATCTAAGAGTATTGCTAGACGTAGGTAGGGTAGGTAGAATGTATCCTATACTCAGTATGTCTGTTGAGGAACCATCAAAATAAAGTGTTAGCATATATTTAGCAGACACACTATTAATACTCTAATGAAGGCTAGTTGACATGGAGTTGCAGAGTTACTTATCAACAGCTGTTTAAAGGGATACCCCACAGGACTAGATGTATAGGAGATGCTATAACCTAGTTATCCTGCCATCACTTTTTTTTGTGGCTTCCAATACATGATATCCAAGACTTTTCTCCTGCTGCCTAATATATACCATCTCTTGATAGGTGCCACTGCAATGTCATAATCAATGTTATTAAATTTCTCTGTGTTTTTAAACTGTGTAATCGCACCCCTATTGTCATCAATAGGAACAGAAAAAGAATAAAAAGAGGTTTCTTGCAACATGGCCTCAATCCCTACTCGTCACATTTTGCTGCTTGTTTTGTGTCCACACAGGCAAATATGAGTGCAGTCACAGGTATTTATAGCAAAGCAGACCATAAGCAGTATGAAAGCATTGTAAACATGTCCTTCTGAAACCATACAATGTCCTTATGTGAAGAAGAGAGTAAAACACAAGGTTCTAATCACGCGCTCACATCTCATTCAAAATCATACTCCCTTCCTATGGAATGACGTAATTGGTCACAAGACACACAAGAGCCAATTGCATTTCACAACTAAGGCTGATGTAAAGCTTCTTTTGGCATTTTTTGACTTTGCCCCCCGAGCAGCAAACAGGAAGAGTAGCAGACGGAGACGGCGATGGTGTCTATTTTTCTCACAAATCAATCATTTTGCCTCGGAAGACTTGGAATATTAATCTTGTTCGAATAAATAACAATGGTAGTCATATCTGCCTGTTAAATTTATTGACAAATGGTAGGTTTAGGGGAAGGGGTTGGGTTACATGCTAAATGTGTAAATAATGTAATAAAAATAAAACTGTTATGATAGTTTACATTGAAAAATCAAATCCCAACAATATGTGACGCATTGGGGTGAGACTGTGTTGTTTCTCCAGGACTTTAGGGATGTATTGCTTTCTTCAAAACACTTCCACAAACAAATGATGTGTTTCTTGAAGGGGATGTACAATGTTGTTTTTTATGAATTAAGAGTTGATTACAGTTTAAAAGTTGGTTTCTCAGGCTAAGCATGGACAAAGTTTTAAAAAAAAAAGTATTTCTGTTACAAGTTTCTGAGATTTTTTTTTAAATCGATGTAGACGACGATGGAAATCCTCACTTTACGGGACTCCACTCATCAACAAGCTTCATTCAGCAGCGATAACTTTCTTCAGCTTCCTAAAGAACCCAGTGTGAATAGTGGGTGCATTTTGTTTTTCCGGGGAACTTCTCGAATGTGTTTGTTGACAAACGTTTTATACACAAGGACTGATTTGATGCTATATCGGCACAAGTGCTCATCAATCTCCACCCATACAGAATGTCTCCAGGAGCTCAATTTTTCAATTTAATTGTAAAGCTGTATCTTTTTTCTATAAATATGATAAAATGTTTTGGAGATATAGGTTGCAGTACTACTCTATAGGTACTTAATATGAGATTTGGGCGAAACTATGTGTGTTTTGTACCCTTTAAGCACACTGCATGCAGGGGTACATACCTGTTAACACTTCAAAGGCACAGCAGGCTTCTTGATATTTTTATGGACCTCAATGTCAAATATTTAATGACTTAATCCTTGAGTATTAACTGTACATTTCCTCTATCTTTTAACAGAGTATTAGGATGTTCCACAGCAAGACAAACCTCTAAAACCCCATGCTAACCAAAGAACACACTGATCTTGTGGGCCTAGCTCTCTGCACGCTATCTCCTTAGAGGAAAAGCCAATGCTGCATTTTTCGTGGGTACAACCTGAAATGAAGAATGCCGTTGTTCTCATCTTAAACTACTGTTCAAATATTATTTCAATAGAAGCGGTCTCCAGAAAGCACCCTGGAGTTTAATGTTCAACCTCAAGACACAAGGCTGAAGGGGGCTCATCGAAAGCTTGATATTCGGTAGCAATATAGGTTCATTGTTTGATTATTAATAGAGTGTGGAAAGACACATTAACTGTCCCCAATCATAAAGTCATTAAATACAAGGAGGATGTCTTTGGTTCCAGAAATGGATTCAGCTTCTTGTTTTATGTTGGACCCAAAGAGAGATCATTAACTTGATGCTCCCTGGGTCTAGATTCTGAATGCTACTAAAGTTTGAAGTTTTATTTTGCAGGCTGGGTGGAATTATATGGGAGAAGTGAAATGGAAATTTGCCGCTTCACACTTAAACCTTTCTGGGACTGGATTCATACGAAATCTTCCTAAGAAGTCTGCGTCTTAAGATCAGTTCCAAGGAGTTTGTAAAAATGTTCCCCTTTTTTAGGTTTCAAAATGTTTTCTAAAAAACATTTTTTTTAAAGAAGATAAGATAGATGGTGAGACAGTTGGTGTTACCTTGATTGTATGGTGGTCAAAATTGATCTTCTTTTTTGTGCTGACTGCAGATTACTTAAGATAGAGTGATCTATTGCATTCATTGGCACTTCATAAGTTTGTGTTCTTTCCATATGCGAATGTGAATATGAATGCTGTTGAAAGTTATAAAATTTACATTTAAGAATAAATGCAAGAATAAAGGCTCAGTCCTTACATGACCCTCAGTGTGGGGTAGGCATATAAATGAGATTGTATGAATTCATACAAATTTGCCATTAATTTGCCAAAATGTAAAATGGTTTCAAATTGCCATGAGAGTGTGTTGGACATGATGCCTTTACTGCTACTGAATTTCAAATCCAGTTTAGCATCCTGACAGATATTTAAACAATTATGTCACTTTAACTGCATTTGCTGCCATATTCCTGACATGACAATACAATTGTGGTCTCTTTTGCGACTTTCAATGAGACACAACTGTGCCTGCAATTCTTTTGAAGACTGTGCCAAGTTTCCCACCCACAAAGCCAAAGCATGAGCTAACCAACATGAAATGTTCCTGTGACACTTAAATAGATTTGAGGAAAATTAAAGGAATGTTACATGAATTGAGTTGGTACTTGAAAGGCTTTGATTCTGCACCTTTGAATTCCATTTGCAGATGAGCAATCAACGTTGTTTTTTTTGTATCTCAGAGGGTTTCTCAAACAATGCTCTCCTCAACCTCCTTGGAGAACGAAAGGCAATAAATAAATGAGACAGTGCAGATAATTCTATGCTGATGAGACATTTTTGAGATTATATTTAGTTTAATATCTTGGGACACCTATGCACATTTTCAGATCTCTTCAGGAACTCTAGAGACATTTCTTGGGTCGTTATACTCAGGAGAAACATAAAAAGCAGCAAACACAAACTCTTTCTTTATTGAATCTCATTGTGGAGTTTCCAAACATTTTCTCCAGTGCGCCAGAAGATGGCAGACATGACTTTATGTGGGGGCCCAATGGAAAAACCATTTAACAGTGCGGCAGGATCTGTTGTGTTGCCTTGCGTCAAGCTGTTTTTGTTTGGCAAATGACTTAAAGAACAGTGCCTATAAACAGGATGGAGATGATACACAAGACATAAAAAAGCACAGGCAAACATGGCGTAATATCCCTGGCTAGGAGCATCTAGTCATCTAATGGCTTTGTCCATTTAAAAGAGGGATTTTTTGGGTTACTTAATTGTGATGGTCATTTGTCATTCGTCAGTCTAATGGACTTAACAGGCCCCCAGACCTAGTTTAGTCTATTTTGTGACATGAACTATGTGTCATGCAACTCTCACAAGTCATGGAAATGGAATTTGAAAGTTGAATAACAACTGCATTCACCTATCAAACCACTTAACATACTTCTTTTTATGTATGAAAAGTCATACTGTATTATGTAAAATGACATTGATGAGTGAAAGTCTGTTTGATATTATACAGTATGTGCTAAAGCTCAAAAGACTTTGCACCATATGGCTCATGGTACAACAGTCAGCCTTATTTCAACATTAAAACTCAATTGAATGCAGTTTTGTCTTGATAGCCATCGTATAACGTCTCAGTCCACTGGCTAAGCTAATATCTTAAGGAGTAAATTGCATAGAATACACTTTGCTGAAGGATTTTAACTGTTGATCCCACATAACCATTATTCTCACTTGGCTGCTTTTATAACTCTGATGATGTGCAGTATGATCGTAATATAGCTCTACTGCACGACAACAGTGTAAAGACAAGAAAATTAGCACGCATGCCTGTGCAAGACTCACTGTTTTGATGTGAGGTGATTTGGGTTGATGGTAAGGGGTTCTGGGTGGTTGCTAGGGTGTTGTGGATTCTCTGGACTGTGCTTCCGCTAAAGTGTTCTGGGTGGTTGCTAGGGTGTTGTGATTTGTTGTCAGGGATTTGCAGTTGCTAAAGCATTCTAAGTGGTTGCTAGGGTGTTGTGGTTTGCTGTCAGGCCTATGCGGCCGGTAAGGTTTTCTGAGCGGTTGCTAGGATGTTGTGAGTATGAAGTATTCTGAGTGATTTATATCATAACTACAATGATGTATCCTAGATCAGTGGTTCTCGAACCTGTCCTGGGGACCCCGAACCAACACATATTTTATGTCTCCCTCATGTCTTCATATCTTGCAGATTCTACTAATGAGCTGATGAGTTCAATCAGGTGTGTTAAATGAGAGAGACATACAAAACATGCTGTGGTTGTAGGTCCCCAAGGGTGCTCTGGGTGATTTTCGTTATGTTGCTATGTAATTGATTGGTTGTGGTTGTTAGGACATTACATTGTAATTGCTACAGGGATTTATTTATTTATTTATTTTACCATGGTGTTACTATATACGTGATTGTGAATGCGTCCTGAGTAATAGTTAGCACACTGAAATATTGTTTCTTAGATGTTCTGCTTATGAGAGTTTTATGTGTGTTTGTGGTTGTTAAAATGCTGTCAGGATGTTTTGATTGAATTTCAGGTTGCTTGGTGGTGGTTGTTAAGGTACTGCAAGAGTGTTAGAGATGGTTACAAGGTTGTTACTGTGTAGTTCAGGTGTCCTGAGTAGTTGTTAGCACATTACTATTTCACAAAAGTTGTTACTATTTATGTTTCTATGGGTATTGGTGGTTAATAAAATGTTGCTTGGGAATCAGCAAAAGGTGTATGTAATTTCTTGACTTACTAAATTATAAAAATGATATAATATTTTTGCAGTTATTTAGGAAACATGCTATGCTCGCATAATTGATTCTCTAATAAACAATGCTACAGCCATATTTATTTTATATTAGGTGGTCTTAAATACTATGTGCTTGCATCAAAAAATAAGTAAAATGTACTTATTGTTCTCATACTGTATTGCAAATCCCTTTTTCTGCTATTGAGGTGGGATACGGTAAGGTTGGGGACCTTTGAAGGTCAGTTATTGAGTAAGGCAAATGTAATTGTGAAATTAATTACACATGTACACATGTATGTGCACAATAAGTGCTTTGTATCAAATGACTAATTAAAATGTAATTACATAGTAGTTAAGGCCACCTATTATAGTGGGACCAGTTATTCTACTTTGAAATGTGCGTTCAGTGTCAGAATGTCCGTTTTTGTTTTATACTTGTGACTTCGCCCACTGACACTTTGACCAATAATATTTCGACACCCAGGTTGCCAGTTGGCAGAAAACACAGCATATTGCAGCCATGGAAGCCAGCAAACCAGCCAGCGGGCATTTTTCAGGCCTGTTGGTGCTCTCATGCAGCAAGCTTTGACAAACTATTCTGGAGCCTTGCTTGAAGTTGAGCACCAAATGAGCCGTCAAAGCAATAATTTTCCGTCAGTTTCGTTTTGCTGCAGAAAACACTTTTTTTATTGTACATGCTCAATTTCCAATCACCTCCCCGGAGACTTGAAACGAGTCGGAGAAGTGCGGTCTGCTTTATCAAGCTCTGCCAGACAGCTACCTTTAATAAATACCACTCCTAAATGCTTTGGATTCTGTGTGTCTTCATTTTCAGGAAACAGACAAAGCCTGTTTCAAACTAAATAAATACGTGGTCATATCTCAGCAAAGCACCAGCCTCATTATTACTGCAGGTAAGTGAATTTTATTCCAGAAACAAATTATAATCTCCTTTAATGACTAAAAAATCTAAATACCGATGTCAGATTCAACCACATACTCCCTGAAAATAGAATATTACCTCTTCAGTGCTGGCCCCTTGAGGGACTTTTGCTCACTTTTTCCTGTTTTTACATTCTCATGCGGTTTATAATTGCAAGTGAATGCGCTCTCAATCCATTTAGGTCGTGCATAGTGTATTGTCATTTTTCATTCAGAACTTCAAACGCTTTCGTTTAGGACCGCTAAGCAACATAGCCACAGACATGGAGGTAACCGGAGATGTTTTTAAAGTAGTTATCCTTCGGTTTGCTTTGCTGAACGAGATCGCCTGACTTCTCGGTGAGAAAACAAGTGGTCAGTGTTAAGTACCGAGGGTTGTACTCGCTTCAGAAATGCATACAAACACAATATTTAATATAGTTTGGCTGTAGAGAAGCCTGCACTATACCAGAACATATACATAGAAAATACAGATTAACGAGTCAGTTATAAAATTTATGCCATTGAACGACCCTCATGTCGTTCCAGAATCGTAAAAAAAACTATTCCATCAGTATTTAAGCATTATAAGATAAATTTAACGGAACTTACCATTTTTTGTAATGATTTGTAAAAATTACTATTTAAAAAAAAATTATAATAATAATTACTACTACTCTTTGTGAAAATATGCATGCATTTTTTTAAGGGTACGCTGTTATTAATTTCTGTTTTAGCACGAGCATTAGTATTAGTATATTAGTATATCTTTAACAATATTTAATAAAATTATAACAGAAGTAGTGCTGTCAAATAATCAATTGCGATGAACTGCATCCAAAATAAAAGTTTTTGTTTACAACATTTGTATGCATCCTTTGTATATTTTTAATGTATATAGAAATGCACACACATAAGTATATATTTCATTGAAATATGCCATGTTTATATGATACATATTATAATATAAACAATATAAATATAAACATAAATATGTGTTTTTGTGTGAATTTATATATATATAATAAATATTCACAAAACGCACTCATATACTATGCAGACAAAAACTTTTATTTTGGATGCAATTAATCATGATTAATCAATTGACAGCACTAAACAGAAGTATTCATTTTGATTCATTGTCTCTGTACGGACAGATCTGCGCTTCCAACAAGTTCCGAAATGTTATATAACTTCAAGTCTCTAGAGTGTTGCATTTTCGCTCACCGTTCAAGACGGATATGGCTGTACATGTTCCAGGATGAGCGAACATTTTGAGGCTGGTAAATGTAATTGTGGTTACACAGTGTGCCCGTGGATGAACAGATGTGCAGGTTACAGCAGGTCACACATGTACACTTACACAGGACGCCTCTGGAGAAGGTGTGACATGCCGCTTGGCAGCTCGATCACGGAGCCACTTAGTCTCTGATCTTCATCGTGATAGATGAGATTAGGTGAACCGCACAAAGACTTACTGTTTGCATAAGTCAGATGTGTCGTCATAGTTGGATGCGCATTTAAGAAGTATTTTGGTTGGTTTGTATGCCATAGGTAAAACGGTGTAACTCATATCACACCTTATATGCAATACACGGATGATGCAAAGGTCACTTTTGCAAGGCCGCTCGTTTTTACTATTCAACTAGTCATCCAGAACAGTAAGTCAGTAAGTGAATGTTTGCTCGACAACGAAAGGTCACGTGTGACGTAAGCAGAAGTGCATAATGCATAAAGTTGTGAATGCACATCTCAGAGGTAGTGCATTTCTTCATATACATTTTTATTATTTTTTTATAAAATGGCTGATTGTTTTGCTGGATGAGACCCTTATTGCTCAGCTGGGATCTAGTAGAGCCCTTTGAATCTGCGTTGAAACTTTAATTTGTACCTTAATATACTAAAATTATTCTTTAGTGCTTCATAAGATAAACTTAAGATCATTTAAGTGTACTCAACCTAAACTAAGTGTACTCAACTGTGCTATTTTGAGAAACCATTAGTATGAACTAAAATGCACTTTTAACATGCTATCTTTGTTTTTAAAATATATTTAGTTACCACATGAAACCGTCTTTCAGACAATAGTACACTATTTAGTAAGTGGTAACTAAATACATTTTTTAAATGCAAAGGTAATATATTAAAAGGGCATTTTAGTTCATATTCATGGTGTCTCAAAATAGCACAGTTGAGTACACTTAGATGATCTTTGATGAAGTTTATCTTACGTATATATTTTTGTATATTAAGTACAAAATTAGTGAGAAAATACAGAACTTTAATTACGTCATGGAAGTGTACTTGTTTCTACCTGGGAACATTTACTACCTTTATTGAAAAAGCAATAAAAAAATGCCGGTTAGGTTTTGAGGCATGGCAGCTGGTAAAAGCTGCTCCTCATTTAGTTATAAGCTGGTTATTATCTAGTCCTAAGCAATTAGCTCCTGCTTTCCTCAAAAATGAATTACTCTTCGACTAAAGAAAGTAAGACATGAACAGCTTGCGTGACGTGGTGTTGAGTGAATTGAGTGAACGATCTTCGGATGTCCCAGACGAAAGATTGGCATCGTGAAACAATCGTGGCGATTTCTGTGATCATGGTTGTACACTGAGAGAGGTTCAAGTCCTGTGATCAAAGATAGCCTACAATACAGCATGATCAGAGTGTGTTTGCTGCTACGATCCACGATTACTGACCAACCAATAAAAACGCACCATGAAATCTACGCAGCGTCACTGAAACATAAAACCGCTTTCCTCAAGCCCAATGCCTTCCTCTTCCGCCGCAAATAAAAACGTGTACTTCTAACGTGTAATAGACGTTCTTCTTGTTTACCGCTAGTGCATGCTAACGATGTTTTATCCTCTCATAGTAACGCCCTTCGTAGCGTACGAGTCAACAGGTGTCATCAATGTATAGTCTAAACACGTAGTTTAGAAACAAATTGTTATTTTATGGACACAATAAAAAAGTTTTCTCCTTTTTGTCTCGGGCTCTATAGACATGACTGGATTTGCTCTTGCAGATGTGCAGAACATCAGTAAACGTGGCTACACCATCAGTTACTGTATACAGTCATACAGTTTATCATGATGTGCCAGCAGTGACTAGAATGCTAGAGATTTGCTAAATTTGCTAAATTCACTTTCTCATATCAAGAAAGCAGGCCTGCTGGTTTAACAAGGAAGTACTGGTTTAGGTTATAAATGCAGTACTGAAGTAACTGGCATGACAGATGTACCAAAAACACATCAAAGATCGTTTGGGGATTTGTTGTTGATGAAAAACAACATGGAATTATGGGTAATTATGGGCATCATCAAGGAAACTGTTGTTCTAGAAAGGCTTCTGAAGACACCAACACTAACTATCTCATGCTGACACAGCAAACGCTGGGAAATGAAGCTCTGTTTCAATGCTGCTAAAATGGACCCTATTCCAAACTGTTTTTGGTCCATTAAAAGTAATTGCCTATTTCTCTAAGTAGTGAGGGAATTTTTTTCTGGTAATTTGCATGCATGCAGGGCTGCTGTAACCTCGAGACCCCCTGCTACCTGGTGCTTGTTTTTTCAAGTAAGGATTTCCTTGCAGTTTTAAATCAGAGCGTAAAAATGAATCAAAACAACCAGAAACCGCCTTCAGCACGATGTTATGTACCCTATAATTTAATGAAAATCAGCTGATCCTATATCGTTGTTATAAAGTTTTTGGCTTTTATTTAAAATTGAAGGCATAATTCATAATTAGGGTGAACCAGACACTTGCATATACACACACACACACACACACACACACACACACACACATATATATATATATATATATATATATATATATATATATATATATATATATATATATATAATTTACAGTGTTTAGGTTAAACTAGTTTAACTAGTTAAGTCAAGTTCTTTGTTGCTGCTACTGTGTAATTAGAAATGCATTTGGAGATACATTTTGGCATTTGAAAATAAAGAAGAGACTGGAAAAGCAAAGTGAAACTCCAATGAAGTATCAATCAATCAATCATTTTTATTTATATAGCGCTTTTAACAACACAGGTTGCATCAAAGCACTGTAAAGTACATAAAGTACCTGTGGTTCGTAGATCCAAAATTAGCTCAAAGATCACAAACAAATAAGATCTGCACACGAAAAATGTTGATATGAATGAATTAACCAGAAGTCAAAAATAAAATGCAAATGCACAATGTGTGCAAAAGTGCAAACGTTAAAATGGAACAATAAGGATTGGAAAAAAATCTATACAAATTCTTTGCAATTGAAGTTTATTTATATGATGCATTTTACAGTACTAATTGTTGCAAAGCAGCTTTACAACAACAATAGTTTTTATAATGTATTTAGTAGTATCTCAAGTTGATGTACATATGGCAGAAATGTACAGTAAAAATCAATTGATGTCCTAATCCCACAGATGTTGAAGACCATTAAAAGCAATGATTATAATGTAGTCTTTATTATGTAGATAATAATTTAGAAATGTAGATTTGCAAAAAGTCTAAATGATATTTTAAAGTGTTAAAAATCTATAAATTAAATTAAACTAATAAAAATGTTATTTGCTTTAGAGTAATTTTTGTGTCATTATGTGGTCTTTTTATTCTCGGTATAATAAAACTTTGGCAAAGCCGCAAAAGAACCCCCCAGAAAAGTTACTCAGCAGTAATCTTTCAAGAGTTAATTGTCATTAGCGAGTCTCTTCATGCTAAAGCTCTGTAAACTAAGAATAAAATCAGGCTGGTGCTCCATGATTTCAGACTTTATTTTGTCTTCAGTGTTTTAACTACCATTTCTCGATGGTGGGCTTTGTGAATGACTTCTGTAGCTGTAATAGCTGATGGATAGTAGGCTTGAGATCACATACAGTAAATGGAAGTAACCTTTTTCATTCAGTTTGAAAAAATAAAACGGTTGGAGAGTACATAAGCTGCCAAATTCTTGCTCCCTAAAGCTGATTTAATCAAATCTCCTGACACTTGAATGGAAACTAAACTCCTTTCAAACCGAAGCTCAAAGCGCTCAACTTGTCACCTGCCAGGAAATTTCAAGTAAACTCAAACAAAGTGTTCAATAATAAGATAAACCGAGAAGAAGGTGTCTTCTGTTTAAAGGTGAAAGGAAAATGATGCTTCCCGTGATGAGTAAGACGAACCTTTAGCGTTTACCGGTGACGGTCTCTCAGCGCTAAAGAGAACATTAGAAAGCTGTAGACCAATATATCTTCAGTGAGCATGAGACATTTAGGGGTTCATTCATCCGTGTTTTGTTGAAGCCAAATGAAGACTAGTCTTTTCTCGAGGCCTGATTGATCTTTGCTCGCAATTGGTCATGGCTTGTGCAAAGCGGATTTTGGCGCGGCGTAGAGCTCGGCCCATTACATCATTCAAGCTTGGGACGTGAACTCAAGAAACGGTTTTGTTTCCTTGGGAAAGTTAATTAGGCACCAGTCGCACCAATGAGCTTCGAGATTGTCTGGTGACTAAATGGTTTTAAAGCAGCAGTCTAGTAAACAGCTATGGGTCACGTGGAGCTCCGTCATGAGAAAGCACTCAGTCATAGATGTGATACATTTGTAAAATACCAAGCTGCTTGTGACCTTTCCGTTAGGGTTGATGCCACACTGGCATCTGTTTTACAGTAGAGGAAATCAGCATTACCTCACATGACCTGAGTCAGCATTTGATTTGCTAAAACGGTAATTTCCTCGAGCCATAATTACAAAGTGTTTCAAATAAACAACAGCTGCTTGAGAGTGTATGATTAGTTGACAAATAACATGTCCATGACAGACATAACAATGAAAATGATGTATATTTCAATTACACTGCTGTCTGTCAGAACAGTGATTTTTCTAGACACTTCTTATATTCTGTTTGAAATATTCTTTGAAATGTCTCTTTGAAGTCATAGGTCTTATCCCTTTATGCTACAATGCTTTGCTTAAGATAAAACGCTCTTTAAAACAGAGACATGGCAAGGTCTATTCATTTTATAATGTTAACTGTGTTTTACTATTGTTGAATTAATAGTTTTTAATTAGTTTGTAAATTATTTAACACTTTTTTCCATGTAAATATGATTATTTAACTTATGAACCAATTACAACAGTCATATCTCCTACCTGTAATCTTTTTTTATTCACTCATTTAATCAATAACACCTGCTAATAATGTGGCCAATAATCTATAGTGAAATTTTGTACACAAAACTTCTATTGTCTCATTGTACTTCAATATGCTTTTCAGATAAGTACAAGAAAGCGTGAGAAATTGGGAAGCAGAATCGGGGAGGTGCGTGAATAATAGATTGCTACTGTTGGGGAGGGGGTGTGTTATTGTTCCAGCGCTCTCTTATGCCGTGTCCACCAATGGCCTGCTGGGATAGCATTGTTTGACTGAGAGCCGCCACGACCGGAGTGGAGAAATACAGCCGTGCCGCCCAAACCAAACGTCCATGCTTTCAATTCCTCCACAGCTTGAGTCATGGCCTTTCAAGGCTGAGTTAAATGAAATCCAAAGAAACGGTGTCAGAGTGGACCGCCTCAGCACCTATTGTCCGAAATCCAGGAGAGGCTAATGCAAATATCGAGCAGTCGCTGACATCTCCAAAGGTCAGGTGATGAAGGACGCCGACCCTGGGTGAACTATTTTGACAGACATTAAAAGCCTTTCATTTTGGATTTAACTGACAGTCTCACTTCCTTTGATGTCACGGCGCGTCAACACGTACAAGCGGTGGCGTCTAACGCAATTCGATCGCAACACAGGTGCTGGATAACGTCATTGTGTCAGCGCTTAAATGATTTTTCTTGAGCAAGTTATCACAAATGTGTTTTTCAAAGAACTGGCAACACATGAAAACAAAATATTATTTTAGCCCTTTATAACATCTTTGTGAATGAAATCTCTTAGAATAAAATACGGTAATGCTCTTACCGCTTTTTTTAAACAAGTCATCCCAAGCAGGGTGATGGAAAGCACTTTGAATTTGTTATGTCTTGTAAATCACAACATTTAAAGGACAGTTAAAGTTCCTTTCCTCCATCAGTTCCAGTAAATTCAACGTTTTCGCTGTTGTAATTGCGGTCTGATATTTCATCCCAGTGGTCAACCAGGTGCCATAAGGGCAGAGGAAATATTTGTGAAAATGTCCTTTCAAGAAAAACTTGGACGCATCAAATGCGGTCCAAAAAAAAAAGGATGAACAGCTGTGTGTCTGTGAACTTTAATTCACCTCAATATGAGACAAAGATGAGTAACACAGGTTACGTTCACGCTGTTGCTAAATATGGACCAAAATGTGATTTTCTAAGCCATTTGGAATGACGCTTGGGTAAAGAACAAAAAAAACCAAAAAAACAATGAAGTCTATTCATTCATTAATGAATAAATAACTTAGCCCAGTGTTGTCATGATTACACTCCCTCACTCACACTCTGCACTACATTTCCCAGCATCCTCCTTGGTTCTCACCTGCTCAGTGTAAAAACTTATTGTTGGCGTGTTGCAATTTTGAGGCAACTTTAAAAGACTGTGCCAGCTTAAACCTGTCTAAAGTCTAATTGTTTTATTTAAAAAGCGTGTTAGAAATATGCACAGGTCATCGGCCAGATCCACAATGCACAAAGTTGCTACAAAAGAGTTTCTGACATTTTGATATCTACTCCAATTATAGTCATATTTATACAAATACCTGTACTCTCACAGGCTAAAATGTATAGCTATTAATAATGCACAAGGTAGGCACATACATTCTGTAGTACATGTGCAGTTCATACATAGGTTCCCAACTATCAAGTTTTGTTTTTAACAATCTAATCCAAAAGAAATGTAAAAATGTGGCAAGACTCTTTATTCTTTACTAGAAGCCATAAAAATACTTTTCATAATATTCTCTTTGAGGAAAAAGACCTCTCAAATGATATAAAACAGAGTTCCATTCCAAACATTGGCCAGCTCAATTGATAGCTTTAGGTGTTGGAGATCTTTCTTTCTCACACAAGGTTGTAGTCTTTAATTTGCTTTCCTGGATCCAGCTTGTTGGTTTACAAAGCTTTTTCCATGCAGTATGACGGAGTGGGCGTACTCTTTGAACACAATTATATTTACGTACAAGAGATTTGCTAATTACCATCTCTGCTCCCACGCTGCTGCTCGAGCTTTCCCTAAAGAAGTCAAGCCATTGTAGCAAATGCGGGCTTTACATCAAAAGGAAAGAGGTTAAGCAAACCATGACTACCTTGTTTAAACCTGACCAGCATCTGAAAGAATTCTTAAAACTGCAACTCTTTGTAAATACTCTCTGTATGCCATTGGAGTGAAGTCACACATTTTTCGAGAGGTTTTTAGAGTTTTCTGAGGTGATGATATAGCTAATTTTGAGGGTCTAGACAGGAAGGAGCACACACACACACATACATCCCAGTAGGGATAAATCAGCTTCACCTTCTCTGGCTCAGATCAGTTAGAAACCCATCTCTTCTCTTTGCATTCAACCAAACGAGTCACATTGTGTTCAACTAAACAATCACACCCCTTAGGTTTCCATGTTTACTGCCAACAAGAAAGGGTTTCCACTGCCGCCCTGGGAAACTAAATCATTATTTGGGCATTAGTGATACGAGCGCATGGACAATATTCTAAATACCTGTGGTTTTGGAAAAGCTGCTTTTCATTCAAGTTCACTCTCAAGGTAGTGCATTTGAAGGCTCAACACATTGGCTGTGAGCATGAAACCTTTTCTATAATTGCTAATAAAATGAGGGCAGGGATTGCCGTGTTAAACAAATTAACATGTACTTGTGTAGAAAATACCTTGCTTTACTATTTCTGAAGGTTAGGAACTCATGGCTACTCATATTCTACACAGAATATGAGTGGTACCTCAAAACATTGTGGTGTTTCTGATGAAAAATGTACTATTACTTTTCTTATTTATGCGACTTAGCGGTTTTTACATGCATGCTACATGCTACAATTGTGAAATTCTCAATTGAAAGTCTGTATTCTAGCAAGGCTGCAGATCTATATTAGATCTTCTTAGCTTATCTAGCTTTGTTGTCTAGAAGGACTGGACTGGAAAGGGTGCATCCCAATTAGGATGCAGACTTCCTTTTGAGAAGCACCCACTGACAGAGGAACCTTAACCAGATTCAAGAGCTTCCCAACCACTATCCTGCAAATTTCCTCCTTAATCAAACCCATCTGATTCAGGTCATCAGCTTATTTGTAGAAACTCACAGATCTTTAATGCTTGTATGAGGCAAAGAAAGAGACATGCAAAATGGGTGTAACTGGGACCAGGAACATGGTCTGGAGCCACAAGGTGTCCAAATTTGCTTGTTTAGCTCCAAACTGCTCTAGTACGCCTGCAGAGTAAACCTAGTAGAGGTCCTTGACTAGATGTTTCAGGTGCTTTTAATTAGTTTTGGAGGACAGTGGCCCTCCTGGATCAGGTTTGTACAACCCTGTCATGGAGACAGACTCCAGAGTTTACTATTTTGAAGTGGGCCGACTTAGAAACCACCCAGAATTCACTAATATTCCCCCAGACTGTGTAACAGTGCCTTAAAATTATATGCAAGACTGTGATAAAGAGTTTTCCTAAAAGAGTTAACCAATAAAGGTGTTTTTCCAAAGAAGGGGGTGCAATCTTCTCCTGCAGGGCACTTACTGTCCTGCAGGTTTTAGCGTTGACCCTAATTAAACACACCTGAACCTGCTATTTAAGTTTAATAGAAGCTTCCATGCAAATGTGTTGGAGAACTCTGTTTGCTATGTTTTGTATGACAATTAGCTAATTCAATTTGAAGAAAAAAAAAAACATGTAGGAAAATGATCTGATGTAAGAAACGGCGACATTTCCTGCATATGATGTCTGGCCTGCACATCTCGAGCAGTTTGCGTCTTCTCATGGGTCCTGGATGACAAGGACAGAGTCTGGTCTGACAAATGCTGCCATATTAAACTCATTAAGAACTTCACAGGCTAATTATAGCTCTTTTTTGCCAGATTGCCTATGATGAGTCAGGGGTTAAGCAAATCTCTGAATGTTAACAGCTGGGAAGAGTCCTCAGCAGGACGCAAATTTACCGGGAACGCTCAATGGGGACCGGATCTCTTAATTTCCCAAAACATCAGAGCTACTTGTCTGACAACTTTTGTCCCTGAATTAGCTAGCAGCAGTTAAATATCTCTCTAAGAGCTTGCTACCAAAACATTGTCGAAGAAATTTAATAATAAAAATGGGTTGGAATTATTACCATCTCTAGAAAAGAAAGCTGACCCACCCCAGTACCTGCACTTCCCGAACTGTGGGAAACCCAAAGTTTTGGAATATCCTCAGGAATTCTCCCGTTACCTGTCTGACACCCACGGCACTCCAGAGATTTTACGACTAGAGGCCCATGTTGAGAAACTACGCTGGATCTATTTTTAGGACACCAAATTGAGACTGGGCATGAAAACCTGCAGCAAAAAATAACTCCATAAAAGTTAAGGAGGAAAGTTTAATACCTATGCGGCTCATGTGTGGTCCCAGTTTCATTAAAAAGATCTAGTTTTCCACTCATGCTTTGGAAATTACCTCTATAGCAGAGCGCTCGATGATTTTCAGAGTCCAAAAAGTGTTTCAGTCAGCTGGGCAAGGATTGGGAGAACCTACAAGCTTCTGCGTGTAACTTGATCTGTCAGTTGTGCTGAAAACTACTGTAACGTTTAGCAAGTAAACATGACTCCCTTGCAATACCTTCGAATTCCACCATTTAAACTTAACACAACATATTCTTTACAAATCGCAAGAGTCTTTTCAAGAAATCCTAGCAGCGTTAATGTTCCCACTGATAGTAGTCCAATTAGATTAACTGGAAATGTGTTTTCCTATTGTAAATTTAACCAAGTAAGCATAGCAGACTACACCCTACTGTAATGCAAGCTAATACTTGGTTTAATATAATCAAATGAAGTTGTAAATGTCGAGGCAGGAACTCATTACCCAAAGCCATTATGTGGTAAGATTTCTTTCTTCATTGATCAGCTTGGCCATCTCACCAGCACTCCTTGATTAGGAGAATCTATTCCATTAGTCATGTGTTAACATCACAGAAAAATCCATTGTGAACAGATGCACAAACACTGTATTGTCTTTGTAATTTTGTTTTTACATTTCTTCCAGAGAAAACGTGAAATATATTTGTCTTGTCGGACTTGTGCTGTGAGGTTTCTGTGTGGTTATTAGCATGTACAAGTCAACAGTGCACACTAAGTCTCTATGATATGCGATGTGTCACCTTTTCATTGTAGATCTGCGGGATTTTAGCTCATTTTAATATCATTAATCAGGTTGAGTGACATGGGTGTAAAAACTAGTGTTGCATTTTCTAAAGACAGTAACACTTACAAGGCAACATTATAGTGTTAAGGTGTTAGGAAAATAGACAGAATGGTTATAAAGCTACATATAAAGTGAGAAATTGATCATTGACCTGGATAGCTAAAAGCATTTGCATATTCTTGTGTTTGTTAGCTTCCATGCACATAATAATTGCCTTAGCAATCACTGTTGACTTTTAATCTATAAGGTCCAAGTGAGTACATGTGATGCTGTTTAATCAAACAAGCTTTCACAAATCTTCACTGATGGCTGAAAGAGATACCAGAAATCAAAGCTTGATTAGTGCCAGAAATGATTTATTTAAGACTCGGATCAAAGTGTTGTGGTGGAGCCGCCGATCTCAGTTTATGAAAGACAAAACAAGCAGAGCAAATGTCAGGTTTGTCAAGACATGCTTACCAAGATGAGAATGCAAAGACCACAATCTCATCTGCCACACTTTTCTGACAGTACATGGAAATTGATATATAATCTTAATTAATCAAATATGGTTTTTAAAAGCCTTTAATCAAATGGGGTATTATAGTCACTAAAATACTAAAAAAGAAGATGGGGAAAATAAAAAGATCCAAACTGGCAACAATTTAACAGAGTTCAGTCAATAATAAACTTGCTGATACTATTTAGCCCTTTGCAGACAGGCTTTTGACCCTTGGTATAAAATCTGTCTCACCTTACTGCTTATTCTGATCAAAACAAGCGCTCCATGACAATCAGTTCTGCCAATATTTTATTATGTCTATTAATATCTCTCAGACAGACCTTTTCTGTGTGCGTAGGTATTTCTAAGCCACAGTAAAAACTGTGTTAATCGTAAATCCTAAACCAACAACTACAACTTTGTCTGGCCTTTGCCGGTAATGAAATTGATGAATAATAAACGATGTACAAATAAAGAGTTATTATGTCATTGTTAGTTGTCTCCATTAGATCATTGTCAAGGAATAGTTTGCTGACAGATTTCTCCTTGAGCGAATCAAAATGAGTTCAGTATCCCTTCTTTTTTGATACTCACAGTATATTTGAAGCCTTTATGATGTTAATCAATGGTGCCAGATGTTTGCAATGAACGCTTTATGCACGAAGGGTATCATTTCCCTTACTGAGTTAACAAAAGACTGCCTGACTGAAGGCAGCTGCCTTGATTCCTAGAAAGCTGACTTCACAGACGACATTGTAAAGTATAGAAAGATAGATGGATGGATGGACAGAGACAGAAAGATAGATGAACATATAGACATATAGGCAGACAGACAGACGTGTAGATAGATAGATAGATAGATAGATAGATAGATAGATAGATAGATAGATAGATAGATGGACGGTTGGATGGACGGAAAGATAGAAAGACAGATAGATAGATGGATGAACAGACAGATGGACGGAGACAGATAGACATATGGGCATACAGATAGGCAGACAGATAGATAGATAGATAGATAGATAGATAGAAGGATGGATGATGGATGGAAGGAAAGACAGAAATATAGATAGATAGATAGATAGATAGATAGATAGATAGATAGATAGATAGATAGATAGATAGATAGATAGATAGATAGATAGATAGATAGAGAGAGATAGTTCATGGATGGATGAATGGAAAGACAGACAAACTGAAAGACAGATGGACGTAGATAGATAGATAGATAGATAGATAGATAGATAGATAGATAGATAGAAGTATGTTTTGAGTGTATGTGATCATAAGGACTGTCAGTCTCTATAAAATCCACACAACTGAAGAGAATAAATGTATATTAGAAGCAGGAGGGAATTATTTGCTGATTTCCTTGATTCTCTTGCAGGGACACTTCATGACAAGCCAAGAATATTTGCTTCAAGCGCTCAGAAGTGAGAATCTTGGCTCAGCCCCCGGGTACAGGCTTAGGTTACAAAAAAGCTATACATTTATTCATAAAGCTCATTGTATTTTGGCATATGATATAGCATATTCGACCTACTAGGCAGAAATCCAGCTGCTTTTTGCTTCAAGCATGGAGTGCCATTGTCATTAGCATTTATTTTTAAACCATTCTGAAATAGAATGTGGCTTACATTATGATATGAAATGCATTATATAACAAATAATGTGTAAAACATAACATTGTGTTTTCATTGTGCAAAACATTTTCTACTCTCTCAGCTTTACAACACAGGCCTATACATTAGTCACTGTTACAGTTAAAATCAATAATTTGTTCATTATAAATGTAATAATTAGTAGAATTTAACCTTCCAGACAATACATAAATTTTTTTAAATAATAAAATTGCTTAAAATGTTTAAAGACAGTAATGTTTTTTTTTTCCCACACAGGTTTTTTTTTTTTTTCTATGCGCAAAACGTGATTCAGGTAATACAAAAACAATACGTAATTGTTAATAATGAGTGACTGAGACAGGATATAGGTTGTCAACCTTAGCATTTGCCCCTGGCCTTACCAGTGAGTCAACATGCTATGAAAATATTTTTATGGTAATACCAGTGATGTCATACGACAACACGACAGTTAAATAAATAACAATGCGTCTCTATGGGAGTGTAATCGTGTGAATAGTGACCATCACATTTGTCCGCTGGCGATGTATTTTGCAAGAGAAAGTTGGAATTCCTGATTCCATCTTAATTGTTGCTTCTTTTAACTAAAAGGGTGTGGTTTGACTGAAATGCACTGAAATAACTCAGCACTCGCAGCCTGTCACGTAAACAGGTCCATTACTTGTTACGGCATGCAACCAGAATCCCGTCAGCTCTTATCTGACTCAGCTGTTTATGTCTGATTGAGTATTTCATCATGACAGTGAATCTGACACAATTTAGCTATGCTCTAATTTGATTTAATGTCGCGATGCTAAAAGTACAGGTGTCACTGTTAATCACTGTTTATGGAAAAAATAATGTGACGTGTTGATGAGCTAAGAAAAACAATATCGTACTGTATAGGCATCTACAGGGATCGTTCGGAAATTAAAGTTTGACATCATTTACTTACCCTCATGTCATTCCAAACCTGTATACTCTATGCCATGACACTTTAGAATACATTTTACCATCAATTGTGAAAAAAACCAAGTAATTTCCCTTTAAATATAATTGCAATCAAATAATCCTACCCTGAAGAATCATTGCTGTGTTGATTGGAATTTAAGAGGAAAAATCACCTTAAAACAATTCAACAGTCCCGCCACAAACTCACTTTTGGAGTTGATTAAAGTGTTGCGGTATTGTTAGGATTCTGAAACAAAACGAAACAAAACGCGTTGATTTCCCCAATCAAACAATCAAATAGTTCCACCTTAAATCACTCCATTGGTTGAAAACCTGTTGCTGTGTTGGACAGGTTCGGATTCTAAAACAAAAACATTAAACGAAATTAAATAAAGCACATTGATGTCCCCAAGTAGTCCTACTCCAAAACAAAACAAAACAAAACAAAACAAAACAAAACAAAACAAAACAAAACAAAACAAAATTTTCCCATTAAATAACTCAAAGCCCCATCCTCAACTCATTAGTATATCACCTTCCCATCCCACCCCAAACTCACTTAAAATTATTAAGAATTAAAGAATTAAAAAATTGTTCGTCAGGTTGGGATTCTCAAACAAAACTAAATAAACAACAACAACAACAACAACAAAAACAATTATAACTAAACAGTCCCACTCCAAACTCACTCGGTTGGCTGTAGGGTTGTTACTTTGTTGGGACGAAACACAAGGAAATAAAACAAGAAGAAAGAAATTCTAATCAAGTGGGCAGTTTCTTTGCCTTTAATTGAAAGTGCAACATTTTCCCGCACCTTTGTAAGGGGCTCACAGAGGGTGAAATCACAATAAGCAAAATAAAACGTTTGGCCAGATTACGTTAGTGCGCCCCGATGTGCTACATCATTCACCAGAGGTACAAAACAAGTGCCAAACACCATGGGCTTGAAGTGCCGGCGATGCGACCTCTGAAATGATTAACCATAGATATTCTCAACACGTTCCAGAAAACTCCACTGCATTTTTTTTTCTGTCTTTCTCCTTCCATCTTCCTCTGTAGTCTGAGGTTGTTCCAGGCCCGGGGGCCGCCATTGGAAACCGCCACTGGGAACCTATCTAATAAGGAATAGGAACTAATAAAATCAGATGCCAAAACCGCAGGAAGAATAGGGAAAAGTTGCCCATTGAAAAGCTGGCCCAGATTGAGTAAAAGTGGCATTGTTGGGCTCTTTTGATGACATCGGCAGGGGTAGACCGCCCAGTGGGCTCTGTTGACGACCAGGTCAGGTCACGTGCTGCTGAGGGGCACATGGGGTAAAATGGGGAAACTATAGCAGTGCTTCAAGTGCTTCTGGAGCGCTTTGAAGTCAAAGAAGGCGGCCTCATCGATCATTAATTTAAAGGCTTTTACCTCCTTTTCTTTTTCTTTTCTCATGCCGTTTCCTTGCTCTTGTGTGGAACAGTTACAAAAAAAAACAGCTTACCGCCTGCCTGAACCCACGCTGTCCTAATGTAACCAAAACATTTACTAAATGTACTAAGTATATATATTTTTTTCTTTTTCTGATAAGTTCATGTTACGAATTATAGAAATGATCGATTAGATTAACCCAATAAATTTGAGTTAAAGCCTGTTGCATTTACAATATATTTTAGAATTGCATGTTTATTTACCTTAATACCTAATATATTTCATATGTTTAAATCTTAAAAAAGTTCATTGAATTTCATTTCGATTTCATTATTTCATTTTTGTGTTTATTGTGATTTTAAGGATCTGATGACTCTTACACTATCTGCTTTCTGCTAACTTTTAAATATTTAAATTCTTGACTGTTAGATTTTTTTTTTTGTTAACCTTGTACTGTTTTAACCAATTTGGCCTTGACATATTCTGCATTTACTGCATATAATGATATAACATTTTCTCTTTTTTGTCATAATTACACTAACGCGCTTGGAGCAATTTAATCTGTGACCAATTATTTGAGCACATAAATATGCACTATACGAATTATTAATCAATTAGAGATTGAACATCTATTATCTTTTAAAGTTTATTTAATTTCATAATGCATTTTACCCAACTAACAATACATAGATTTATGTTAAAGCAATAAGCTATGACAGTGGCTAACAATGATCTCCCTAAAGAGGTGGACTTAAACGGTACATGAAGCACAACTAGTGAGACTGATCAATGTTAATGATTGTTATTTACGGTTGCCGGAAAACATAGCAACTTTAAACTATAAAACATTTTACAGGCTTGTTAAAAAGTATAGTGTGGAAGTCTCATGGTAAAGTCATTCATTCTGCAACTCAATATGAAGGATTGTTCATGCATTAATATTTTCCACACTTCCTCTTCGTAATATGTTCACAGACATGGCCGTGAGACATCTTTTTCTACCTCTGGGATTTGCTTCCTTTCTGGAAGTATAGCGACACCTGAAACACTAGATAGGGGGAGTCTAATCCCTGTGTCTAAGCCCATTTAAGAAGGAGTTTCCTGCAGGAACTTTCCCTTGCGCTGTCAGGGTCCCCGCCCGGCCCCCCGATCCCGTCGGTCTGATTGCTGCTGAGGTATTATGGCAACTTGAACTTCTAATCTCTTTGTGCCGTGTGGTCCAATTTTCTTGAGCTTAACCTCTCTCTGATCAGTGCAAATGGTTACAGAGGAGATCAAGCAGGGGTCATGGAGAATGGGTTCTCTTAATGTCCTGATATCTCTTCCAGTGATCTCTGCTGTGATTTTATTCGAGCACTCACAGCTCAGGTTCCAGGAACACATGTGCTTTTACAGCGCTACAAAATAGCGTTGCTCATTTCACTAGAACTCCAGTCACTGATGCTTTAATCTTCATTCATTTTCTGGTACTTCAAGAGGTCTTATTTTAATAGGTCTGTTTAATTTGACATTTCACGAGCATTACTAGTGCTTATATTTGGGATTCAGAATTAAAACAACTCTACAGTGGATTGAAGGTCTATATATCACCAAAATCATATATTGTGGCATGAGTGATTGTGTATCAGTTATTGTAGCTCAGTCAGTGCTAACGCTGGGGGTTTGATTTCCAGGGAAAGCAAGTGCTGATAAATGGGTCCCTTCAATGTAAATGTCACCAAAATGCATTAAAGTAAATATACATTTAAACTTTTACAGTATGACAAAGGTTAGTTTTCCTGGAACGTCTTGTGAAGTATTCACTGATGATCTACTCTGGGATCCCTGTTTGTCTGTTCTGCTTGCAAGATCAGACTAGTTCTGGCTAATCATGCTAATATCCCAGGCTCGCTGGATGGCATATTTTAATAAGCTGAAACCTTTGGCCCAGTTTAAAACCACTGCAAAACAAGGGGAGCTATATCAGCTAATAAAATCTGGAAGTTAATAAAATGGCAGATTTGATAAGAGCACTGTATTCCTTATTGCTGCTAATAGCATCTAATAAAAACCTGGTTCTTCACAAAGACCTTGCTTAGAGGTTAAGTATATTTATATTTTTCCTGCTTTGCCAGATGTGCCTGCATATTCTGAAGAATGAGGAAGTATATTAATACAACAAAGAACATATAATCAGATAAAAACATAACTGTAAAACGCACTTTAAATTTAGCCAATCAGGATATTGCTAGAATGCGGATATGTAGTATTCAATGTATTTAGATACAATACATGATTAATTTAGTAACATGCAGCTAAATTAGAGTTTGCAGCATGTGTGTGACCATGAGCCATGTTTGCATTACTCAAAATATAAAGTTGCTTAAAATAAAATGTCTTTGTTTATTATAGCATTATCACAATTCGAGATCTAAAAAGAATTTACTTTTATTGGATGATGTAATGCAATGCAACAAAATGCTCCTTAAATAACACTTAAAAACCAGCCTAAGGTCAACTGGATTATTGACCAGCAGTTCAAGTAGCTAAACCAGTTTAATAACAACTTGGCAAAGTTGTGAGGCTACCAGATAAGACCAAAAAACACTTTAAGGCTGGCTTAAGCAATGTAGCCTATATGTAGGCTATGTGTAGTTAGAGGATGCTTGATCTGCCAAACTTTTGAAAACTTTTGAAAATAACCTGTTGGTCTCCAAATAAACTGGGTATAAATATGTGTCACATGTGCATCACAACTTTTTGCAACACAAGGGTTACCATGACCCTACGATACTTGTGAAGGTCAGGGTCTGGCAAAAAGCTTTCAGCACCAGCAGAGATCTGAGTCTACAAACCAGGCCAAGACACTGCAATATTCCATTTCCCACCCTTCCAACCCTATTATACCTGACTGACCTGCCCACATAAATATTTGCCTCGGAAACCACCATCACAGTTGGAGACACGACCGTGATTTCACCAGAGGCCTGGATTACTGTCGGATATCACGTTTGGCACATCAGTGGTGTACCTCCACCCTGCTTTCAAGTGGCTAAGCAAGAATGTCTCCAGAGATGACTCTCAAGTGCAACTAAAGCTTTCCTAGGCCCTGTCCCAAATGACGCCCTCAATCCTGGTAGTCCAAAAGTTCACACTTTGGTGACCTTTCTGTGGAGGGCAAAATATCGTTGGGTAGTAGTCTGCTGTCAAGTCCACAACAGGGTGTCAGAGTCATATCCTTACTGTGGGCAGCTCTCCAACAACCTGTAACAGTGCTCGGGTTACCCAAACTCAAGTCCTGGCTTGCGGACATGTCCTAATCCCCCCTCTGCTCTCCTATCACTTTTTGTTCCTAAAAAAGGCGATTTGGATAACCAGTGGCAGAGGTGGGCAATTCTGACCACAAGATCCAGTGTCTTAAAGAGTTTAACTCT
Organism: Puntigrus tetrazona; assembly: GCF_018831695.1. NCBI lineage: Eukaryota > Metazoa > Chordata > Actinopteri > Cypriniformes > Cyprinidae > Puntigrus > Puntigrus tetrazona. The sequence goes on from NW_025048114.1 coordinate 1,333,866, forward strand.
AAATTTGATGAAATAATCACATTAGTGCTTGGTCAGGACCACTTTTTAATGCAGAGGGTACCCCTTGAGCATCATTTTCCTCCATTGCTTTCAGTTGATTGTTAGCTCATGACACATTTAATTCTTTGCATACATTTGTAAAAGTAGAAATGATTTAATATTCATTTATTCTTTCACAGATATTTTGGAGCACCTCAACATTAATACATAATGGGTAAAAAAGTCAGAGGCATTTATTGCAAAAACGAATTAAAAACAGTAAAATAAATAAATGTTACCAAGAACTTGTTGCATTCTAAGCCTTCTAAAGCCATATGATATTTTAATGTGAAACATGAAATTAATGTCTGAAAAAAATAATCGGATGATGATTTATTCCTCACACAAATCAATCATTCGACTGGAAAACTATTTTTTTCATAAATTGCTACTGTAGTTGTGTATGCCTGTTGTCATGAAAATGCCCGGCATCATTGAAATGCATATAAATACCGCTACAAAAGTATAAGTACATCTCATAAAAATTAAAATTGAACTTTGGTGTTCATATGATACAAACTTGTTTGGTGTGCATATAATCAGAGGTGAAAAAAGTACTATTCTATCTACTTGTTTCCTTATTTATTATAAGAAATAAATGCTACACCTTGCTACACGGCTAATAGAGACATAACACTTGCATATTAAATATACTCTTTTGTTAATTTTGATTGTTTATATTGTCCTCATTTTTAAGTTGTTAAATGGGCAACTAAATGTAAATGACGATACGATTCTTGTTCCTTTCACATCTGCATATGGTATCTTCAGATGTGGGAGCAAACGAACTCGGGTTTAGACGTGGCAAGCAAAGTGCCAAAGCCCCCTATTGAAAGCAACGGAGTCTCCTGCATGTTGAAAAATTACATAACTATGCCGAGAGTGACAATGTGTTGGAAAAACCTAACTAAAACCCTGTCCACAGGTTGAAGACTTTCGACAAATTTTTGTTGCAGTGTTATTATGTAGACAGAGAAACCAGAGTTTTTGGCCATGGTTGGGCAGTTTACTCAAAGGTTAGGCGATTTCTTCTTATTTAAAAGGGCGTTTCTTGACTAGACTAAGCTGATTATGATAGTCAAAAATTTGAACTTTGTATGGTCAGTCCTGTTAGATTTTAGTAAACATTGCCCTTTTGCCATCATTGAAATGTATCACTGTCTGCCAACAACTGAGCTGCATGGTCACCTTACAGCAAGATGGTCTCTAGTTCAAGTGCTGGCTGATCTGAGAAGGTCTTTGGTTCAAGTCCTGGCTTCCAGTTCGAGTCACAATCTGAGCTCCAAGATTAGAGTACAGGCTCGAAGGTTCAAGGTTTGAGTCCCAGCTGAGTTGAGAAGCTCTAAGTGTCATGGTTTAAGTTTCGGCTGAGCTGAGAAGGTTCAAGGATTGAGTGGCGGCTGAGCTGAGAGGCTCCAAGGTTCAAGTCCTGGTTAAGACGAGAAGTTCCAAGGTTTGAGTCATGGCTGAGCTGAGAAGTTCCAGGGTATTAATACAAGCTGAGACGCTTCAAGTTTAGAGTACCAGCTGAGTTGAAAATCTTGAAGGTTTGAGTCCCAGCTGAGCTGAGAAGCTCCAAGATTTTAATAAAAGTCTGAACTGAGAAGCTCCAAGGATTGAGTCCTGGTAGAGCTGTAAAGCTCCAAGGTTCAAGGTTCAAGTCCCAGCTGACCCAAGAAGCTCTAAATTTCAAGGTTTAAGTTTCAGCTGAGCTGGGAAGTTCCAGGTTTAAGGTTTGAGTCCCATCTGAACTGAGAAGCTCCAAAGTTCGAGTTCCCAATTCAGTTTTCTCCACAATTCAAAGACACGCAGGTCAGACGAAATAGAGACACTAAATTGCCCCTAGGTCTAGAGTTTCCCTGTGAAGAACTGGCCATCTGTCAGGGTGTTTCCCTGCTTTCCATGTGACCCAACATAGCAGACAAGGGAGGAGAAATAGATGAATTAATGAAGAAATCAAATAAGCACTAATCTAAGGAAACTAATTACTTTCTTTGTCTCTTGTCCAACAATCTCTGTCACTCATTTGGCAATGCACTACTTGAAAACTTGTGTCAGTAAAAATATACCTTAAACTTTTCAAAGAAAAAAAAAAAACAGTTGGATTTGTGAAGGTATTAGACAGTTTGATTCAGATAATGATTTAGAATTTATCCAGAATTGGTTACAAAAATCCGATAAGACTACTAAGCAACACTGATGAAGCAAGTTACTGATGAGTGATACAAGGAAATTAGTGCAGAAAATTAATTTGACACTATGTGATGACATGTATGGCAGAGATTCATCAAACAGTGATACAACTGGGAAAGAACAGTATTGTGCAATGCTAAAACATGACTTAAGACGTGCAATGCATGCACTGGATTAGTAAGAACTTTGCTCTTAGACTACGTGCACATCCACATGGACTTTCTGTTTGAGGTGTAGCCATGCTATGATCGCTCTGTGTTATTTCGTCTTTTACCGGTGCTCTGTGATTGAGAATGGGTCCTATCACATCACAATGATCCATTTAATGGCAAACACATGGCTGTGCAGAAAACATAGGCATAAAATAAAAGGCCAGGCACAATAATGTTTGCTGAGGTAATTAGACGTGATTAGCTTTATTTAAAATAGACATAATTTGAAAGCTAAGTAATTTAGTTTGACTCATTAAGCGCAAATCAACAAAGAGCACAAAGTGAATTAATTACCTGCATAAAGTCATTTTGAAGTCTCCTGAAATTAAAAAAGCTCTTGTCACATGACAAGAAGAACTTATAGCACTTCTTTGTTGTACAACCAAGTGAGCTGCTTGCCTTCTAATTAACCTAAATTTGACCATATACTGAGTCAGCGTAATTTTGTTTCATTCGTTTGCAATAGAATACAGATAAAAATGTAGTGCTAATTAAATATGCTGTGTTGTTTTAGGGGTTACAGCATTGTTTTGTTAGCTTAGCAATAAAAATCTAATATGTACTGAAATGAGCTGTCCCATGCAAGACAAAATGTGTCCAAATAGAGTTTTTTAGTTTAAGCAATCTGGGGATAGCTTATTAAATCCAATTAGACCAGTAGCATTGCAATCAGAAATGTTTTATTGACATTTTTCCTATTTAAAACTCAACACTTCTGTAGTTATATTGTGTACTAAGATGATATGATTAGGAACTATACTCAACTTTTCATTTTCCACTGGTCTAAGTACACAATATAACTAAAGTAAAGTCGAGTTTTAAATAGGAAAAATACAGAAAACTCTTTGGTTCTTTGTTGAACTCGATGCTACCGGTCTAATAAGATTCAGTGATCTATGCTAAGCTACGCTAAATGTGCTATTGCCAGAACCGGAGATCGGCTGAATAGATTCCAAAACGGTAAAACTCAACTTATTAGCTCTGGGGGAGTTGGAGAATGAGCCTATTTCCAAAAAAAGTGGAGTGTTCCTTTCAGCTGCAATGCTGTTTCTATGCATTTCAGGCCAGTTCTGTTTACTTAAAGGGAAATAAATACTGAATTTACTGAAGTACTGTACATGCCTAATCAAAACCCTTATCTGATTTTATGACAAAAGCAAAGCACCTGAAGTGAAATCTCTTTCCTAGGACTATGTTAGACATTGTATAAGGATATAATTATCGTGTTACAAAAACATCCTACTTTTGCGGACTTCCTGGGATTTTCTGCATGGAATTTCAAGGGAAATTCTCATATTAGCAGATGTAGATGTTTTATGCAACATAACACAGCGACATAATGTGAATCACTATAATTTCCTTGAAAGTGAATGGGTGCTGTAATTGCATGCTACATGATATCAATAAGACTTTGTCATAATGTCATATGTGCATTTTGACCTTTTTCTGCTGCGCGACGATATCAAGTGACACATTTGGCAGTGAACCTCGCACCATGAATGTATTTGAATGTATCATTAGTTGGCTGCCGAGACAAGCATCACTATTGCTCATAGTTAAGTGTTTAACTGATCTGGACCGACAAGCAGTTAACTTTTACACTGCTCTGTCAGTCACATGGAGAAAGGTAGCAAACACAGCAATGACATAGCAATTTAATTTGTGCGAGTAATTAAAATGCATTTTTGCAGGTGCGTACATGAACGTGATTTAGGAAGTAATAAGTCATTTAATTTATTAAATAAATATTTAACATATCAATTAAAAACATAATTAAATAGTGTTTGAGGTTACCCCAGTTTACCCCTACTACTACTAATTAATAGTAATTATAAAGCATTTTAATTAGTCTTAGGAATCACATTATTTGTTATTGATAAATAAATGATATCTATTTATTTATCATTGTTTCTAATATATTCTTCTTATTATGATCATTATCATTAACATAATGTTATTATTGTTATTATTGTTGACATTATAAATATTATGGTTGATTATTAATACTACATTTTTAAAGAATCAATAAACACTTTAAAGCTATTAAGAATATATTTATGCTTATTGATATTTTTCCACTATTGAAACATTTGATGCTAAATATTATTACTTTAGTCATTATTGTCATTCTTTTTTTTATTGTTTTTGTTATTGCTAATTGTTGTTGTTATTTTAAAATGTTATATTATTATTATTATTATTTATAATAATTTGTTTATTAATACTACTATTACTTGTAGGTACTTGTTTAGAGTTACTGGCGAAATATGATTTTAAATAATTTGCTATTGTCAACAGCCACCACAGTAATAATAATATATATTTTTAAATATAACAAATTTTATTTATTTACTTTTGTTTGTTTGTTTATCTTTTTCAAATATTTTTGCAATATATTGACAGTTATCAATAATAAATTACAGCTATTACTAACAGCCACAAGAAGAACAATAATACTTTAGTGATTTCCTCGGTTTAATCTGTAAATTGCGTCTGTATCACTTGGCTCTCAGCTTCAGATGTGTGGGTGGACAGCTTCATTCAAACCAATCAGCCGTGTTATTGTCTGGCGTCATTGTTCTTTCCAGCTGTTGTCTCATTGAAGACAGAGTGATTATCATCCTCCCAGCTCGCCTGTCAGTTATCAGACATGCCAGCGCACCGCAGGAGTCACGAGAGCAAACAATGGCAGCTCCTGCCATTCACTTCACGCACGCTTTGATTCTGAGGTGAGTGAAGACGACTGAAAGAGCTTGTTATCACACTGACCACACATGCTGCTCCGCTACGTCACTGGTGTCTCTGGCAGAGATTAATGTCCGCTCTTCAATCAGTGGACAACCTGGACCAGCGCATTCACTCGGCCCACACTCTCTAATATGAAACTTGTTTTACATTACATGGCAGTTAGTTAAATCAATCACAGTTAACCGCCTGTAGACATGCTGGCACAAATGCAGGTCATTCAAACACATTATTGGGGGAAGAAAAGTCATCACACGCAGTATGTGTAAGCAGTAAATAGTTTAATAACTTAAAAGCTGTTTGTTTGTCTGTTCAAGGTATTACTTTTGTGATATTTGCATTATTTTGTTTGTTCGCTTCTTCATTGTGACACTGTATTGTCAGTTTTAAAATAAAACAGTAACTAAAACTAAAACAAAATATTCATATTATAAATATTAGTTTAGTGCTGTCAAACGATTAATCGTGGTTAATTGCATCCACAATAAAAGTTTTAGTTTGCAAAATGGGTAATTTCTATATTTATTATGTGCATATAAATGAATACATTATATAAGAATTATTTACATACATTAACATGCAATTTAATTTATTAACATAACATATTTTTCTGAAAGATATATACAGTACGTGCATATATTTGTAAACAGCTTTTATTTTGGATGCACAATTAGTTGTTTGACAGCAATAATATTAATACAATTTATTATGTCAATTATATATTATGTAAATATTATATATTCATGCTACAAAACTGCTATGTTTCTAAATAAAATAGCTATAGTGTAAATTAATCATATTTACAACCAAATGTTTTGGTCTTCTAAATATTCCTTTTTAAACATAAATGAGTTTGTTTTTATTTATTAATTTATTTTACATGCTGTTTAAAACCTGATTAAAATATTTGTTGCTGTTGTTCATCTTTATTTTATGGGTTTATAGATTTAAAGTTTCCACATAGTGGAAATTAATGAACTTTAAATGAATAAAATGTTCATTGCACTACAAAAAAGACGTTACTTTAAAAAGTCTGCTCATTCTTTTTGGAAAGTACAATGGTTTTTCTATAGCTTTGCTGGGAAACAAAAGCCCTTTTAAAAACTCTTCTACTGCATATAAAACTCATATAAATAACTCTTAGAAAGTCTATGAAATAAAACATATTCTAGGATGATTCCAGAAAAGAGGCTGCATCGCACTTTCCCAGAGTGTTCAATCATTTAACTTGAAAAATGATCTTATATAAGATGCAATATATGGGATTTATATGGGTGGATGGTCATTCCTCATGTCCTCTTTTACTAGATTGGTGTCCCTCCAAAGGTTAATTGCCTCTGCTAATTGTTACCCCTTAACTAATGTCATCCTGCCTGTAGAATGAGTCACGCTTAGACTCAAATGGCCTCTACCAATTGACGTACACTGCTGGTATTTAGAAGTGCTACTGAACCTAAACTTCAGCTTTAGTTGGAACAAAACAAGCCTGGGAGGAACAGTAATAACTAATAACAAATGAATCCTTGTTCGGATGAGCAAGACGGATGCAGGGCCTTTCAACAGGATGCATTTTCCGCACAATCAAGGGCAAACAAAAGGAACAAATGGGTGTGATAAGCTAACGCCCAGCGTTACCTTCAGCTCAAAGACATCTCTGTGTTTGAGATAAGAGACATGAAAGCGAGGACTGCGACGCTCCCTTCCTCTCGGCTCCATCCATGCAGAACCAGCCCAGCCCACTGGGGGCAGCGTCACGCTCCTGTGAGAAGAAACGGCACTGGTCTCCACATGCATGAGGTGAAAGGTTTCCTTACGAAGTCTCTCAAGCTCGGCCAGGGACCATTATGTATGCCAGATTAAGCTGAGATCAGTTTCGGGATGGGAGGATGTTATGATTTTACCTTTGCCCGACAGATGTCAGGAAAGACATTTGTGGCGCTCTCATGTGCATTCGTTCATTTCTTCTGAATGGGATTCTGTCTGGGCTTTAGTGAGCTAAACCCAGAGGTCCTTGGATCCTGGGTCTTTTGAGTAATGCAGTCATGTGGATGAGGTGAAGTCAGATTTCATCAGTGAGTGGTACTTGACTCTCTCACCTCAGACGGAGGTAAAGACATGCAAGAATCCAGGCGCTAAGTAATATATAGCTGCTAATTTTAGCCTGCTTTTAGATCAAGATATACCAGAAAGCCCAGGCAAAGTCAAAGGATATGCATTTACTCTTATCAAACGCTACAAAAAAGTTTACCTAACTTAAAAGATAAGGCAATCTATTACAACGCAATCTCAGGGGGAAAAAAAATAGTGGCTATTTCTTATGAACTTGTATGATCTCATTTATGTGATCATCTGAGACACGATGACAATTTAAAATACTTGTCTAATTCATGTGAACTTTTATAAACTCATTTGTATGTTCTCATACGATCAACCTACTGCCTGTTAACAAAAAAAAAAAGGTTTAGCCACATTTCTACGATCTCGCTAATTTTTGCATTTTTTTGTACAATCTGTACAATTTGTACAAGGGCTCTTATTGATGAAAGTTGTATAAATATATTTGTCAATTATGAGTAATTTGTCCGTGAAACAGACCTTTCCAAAACTCTGGATTCCAATCATTCACAAATAGGCCGTGAGAATTCACTTCGTTGCTATGATTTGGCAAATCCATGACAGAAATGTATTACTAGTAAAAATACATCCCCGGCTTATATTTAAACATGGCTCAATTCTGTGTACACATATCCATCCTTACATGTACGATTTCAGCTGTATCATTGTGTGTCCCTTCAAAATTTGGATAAGATGAAATTTACGCCCTTGCCTTCCATGTACCACATGCCATCCTGGAGCTAGAGCCAGATGCCTCTTCCGCCCCAAGATCTAACTCAGAGTCACTGACTTCAAACTAACCAACACCACCTTGTTCTCATCCTTGAAGACACATTAAGCAATCTGCTAGATCAGGGGTCACCAAGTTCAGTCCTCGAGGTCCAGTGTCCTGCAGAGTATACCTAATCAACCCTAATAAAACACAACTGAAACATCAAGGTCTTATTAGGTATACTTGAAACCTCCAGGCAGGTGTGTTGAAGAAAGTTGCAGGACACTGGCACTCCAGGATCAGGTTTGATTACCCCTGTGCTAGATGATCCTGTTCCTCATAGTCATCTGTCCACTCTGCTAATTCCTATACGATCTGGTTTTATCCTACTCACCTGCCCTGCTTGTATTTTGCAGCTCATCGGTCTCTCTCCAGTTCTCCAGATCCACCTCAGGTTTCCTCTTCAAAAGGTAAAGTCTTGGTTTTACCACAGGACAACAGGCCCTTGACTCTACCTCGGCCCGTCAGCTGTTTCCTCAGTTGCGTCAAGGTCCATTATCATTAAGGTTCTCCTGGGCTCCCTCATCTCTCTGGCCTCACCAGGATCCACCTTCCGACTTGGTATTCACTTCCCCAGGTTGCGGCCCCATTCTGCGAGTCCCCTATTATTGCCTCGGCCTCTTGAGCCAGCAGCATCACCTTGGACCTCCAGGCCTGTGAGGTCACCCTAAGCTGTCATCTTTGAATTCTGATTCGCATGGCTCCACATTTTTTGATGGGCTCCAAAGTTGTGTCCAAGAGAGTTATCAGGTCTCCTCCCTCAGCTGTGGAGTGCTCCTCTTCCGGCTCCTCTTGTTTAAGATCCGCCCCATCGTCTACCTCCATAGCTCCCTTTTTCTAGGATGGGCCTTATTGGGTGGAGGTTCTGTCAAGACTGGCTACATTCCACTCCACTGGTAGATACACACTCGTGAACTTCCTTGAGCACATGCCCTCGAGGAAATCCCTGCTGCCATTTTTAAGTGAGTTCCGTTTTGTGAAGTGGACAAGGGAAGTTTATAAATTCAGAATTTGACCAAGGGAGTGAACCTGCTTAACATGCACACTTCAGGCAGCTCCATAGACCACAATGCAACACAATTATGAAGTCATTGATGTAACCCTGGGTTTAATTTACTATTAATATTTTATTTATAATCATTTATTTATATTTATTTATTTTATTTTATTTTTGTGACCAAAAAGGGTTCTTTAAGAAATTATCTGTTCAGACATGTCTTTGGCAACAGGTTGTTTGGTTTAATGCTATTGGCTAAAAGGTGACTTGATCCCGCCTAATGTTGAGGAAGGCAGCGGCGATTGGCCGGGAAAGTAGTCGGTCGAGAGGGCGAGGGAAGAGGAAAAGTGAAGTGTGAAGGTGATGTTGTCGGCATGATAACAGGGAATGTCACTTTATTTGTAAGAACTGCATAATGTCAGTTTAAACCAGTATATTTCTCTGTTGTGGAGTCAACACGACGCCACAAGATGTCAACACGACGTGAAACAGAGAAAATGCAGGTTCACGCTTGACCGCCATTGCAGTAGACGGGACAATGTAGCTCGCTGGTGAAGTAACTTAACTCAAGTTTATTTCTGCGATCAGCGTCTATAAGCGGTTAGAAGTGATTGCCGCGGACGGTTGTTACAGCGATCAAGAAGTACGTCGAAGGAATCCAGATAGCGCTCCTAATCGCCGAGTGGTTAGGAGTTCCTCTGGCATCGCGGGAGTGCCACGGAGACTGCCGACTGACCATAGCCTCGCCTGGACTGATCTGACGGGTGACCGGTTCCTTGACCGTTTAAAGTTCAGGTACCTGTTGTTGTTTTCTTTCTGCTCTGCGAGAGCGAAGCGGCCATTTTCCTTTTTACTGGGCCTCAACGAACACTAGCGACGTCTCAGGCCTGCAACATGGGGATTGAGGGTGAGAGTGTGTGTTTGTATGGTGGGCCCACCTTAAGCAGTGTTCTAATAGTGTTGTGATTTTGAAGGGTTTCGTTTGTATTTGTAGTTAGCCCTTCTTACTAAAGCTCTTTATTTCTATTTTAGTTTCATTTTCCAAAAGGAAAACATTTCTTTTGATTATATCTTTATTTGTGCAAAACTTTAACCCTTTAAGTGTGCTGTTGTGAAAAGAGTGAAAGTTTATTTATAAAGTAAGAAAACATACTTTTTTACTAAACTGTGGTTCCTTCTGTTTATTCCCAACTCATCATACATTTTCGCTGTATAGTAGTTCAATCTATACAAACTGATAAGTAACCAGTATTGGTAAAACATGTAGCTTACTGAAGCCAACGTTGCATTTCCTAAGCAGTGGTATAAAGCAGGGTTACTTTTGATTTTAAAGAAAAATCACGTTGAGAAACACATTAAAAAGAACCTGGGTTTTAGCGCCAACAATTTAAAGTGGTAGATACACCTGACATCTGAAGAGGGCGCTACATAAAGTGGGGGCTCGTCCGGGATATCCCTTGCTGCTACACTGCTAAAAAGTAATTGCAAAAGAAATTATCCTGTCTCTGGGAAAGCTGGTGCTTAAGTTAGGCAGGAGAAATGGATGTTGATGAATCCTCCTTACAAACTGAACTGGATAAATGGTGTCAGAAAGCAATAGTTGATCAGAAACATGCAGTATTACTGTTGGATGTGCCTGCAGAGTTGGAAGTGGCAAAAAATTGAAGGAACAGTACAAATAGTCAAAGCTCTGGGAAGAGTAAGAGTCAGGGATTATAAAGAAGGACCAACACCAGGATTTCTACATGTGCTGTGTGAATGCAGAGAAGTTGTTGATTCTGCAAGCCTACCTGTAGAAGTAATACCTGCAGAGGGTGGGAAGCCTTGGAAGATAGTTGCAGCGGAAAAAGCTGAGTTGCCACCTCCTGGATTTGCTGAAAAACTGTCAAATCTGCTAATACAGGAAGGAAAGTCTGTCTCTGATCTACAAGCTATGTTCTCTTCACCCAGTTCCAATGCAGGGTCTCCAGAAGCTATAATCCGTGCGGTGGGTGAGCTGCTGGAAAAGACTTCGAAGCCTGTCAGTGATGGAAGTGCATACCGACGTTTGAGAGTTTTTTCAGGTGCTGTCCCTATTCCGGCAGGGGAAGAAGCCTTAGAGACCTGGATGGATCAAGCTAGAATGATGGTCATGGAGTGTGAATGCTCAGAGAAGGAGAAGCGCAGACGAATCGTTGAAAGTCTGAAGGGTTCAGCCCTGGATGTTGTGAAGTCTATCAGATTTGCTGATCCAGACGCACCTTCTCTTCAGTATCTTGAGGCTTTGGATGGGGCTTTTGGAACTCCTGAATCAGGAGAAGATTTATATTTTGCTTTCAGGTTGTTAAGGCAGAATCCAGATGAAGCACTTTCTGATTTCTTGAAGAGAATGGAGAAATCTCTGACAAGGGTAGCGCAAAAAGGTGGGTTGCCTGGAAACAATGTTGATAGAACAAGAATTGAGCAGCTAATTCGAGGAGCTGTTGAATCTGACTTGTTGTTACTTCAGTTGCGTTTGAGAGAGCGACGAGAAAATCCACCTACCTTTTTAGCTCTCTTGAATGAGATCAGGGAGGCTGAAGGAAGCGAAGCTGCCAGATACAGTCTGGGTGTCACTTTCAAACCCGTCCCACGACCACGACAGAAACTTTCTAGTCTGGCTGCAGTGAGAGAATTAAAGGCTGAGATTCAAGAACTGCAGACCAAAGTAACTGAGGAACCTTCTAAAGTACCTGTGTCAGAGACAATGTTGGAGATAAAGCCAGTACCAAGAAGAAGAGAAGCTGACTCACCGGTAGACTTAGAAGTACAGTCACTAAAGAGGCAGGAGCAAAGACTAGAAGAGCAGCTGGTTTCACTGAGTGTCAGACAGTCCTCACAAATATCCAAAGAACCATCACCAGAGCAGGCTGTTGCTTCTGCAAAACCAAGATTTGAAGTGACTAAAGAAGATTACTTCTGCTACAAATGTGGGGAAGATGGCCACATTGCTCCAAGATGCAAGGCTACTGAGAATTACAGCCTGGTGATACAGAAGCTTGTGCGATCATTAAGAAAGACCCATAACAGTTGTACACAGAGGATAGTTATCCATCTGCCAAATTCCTCAAAGATTGAACTTAGCTCTCCAAAAAGGTATTCCGCTTCACCTAAATGTGCCCGATGTACTAGCATATGTACAAACTCTGAGAATAGACTCATTATTCATGTTTAAGATACGTATACTCATGGGGACATGAGAATTTCAGAAGGGGAGGATGTAACCCTGGGTTTAATTTACTATTAATATTTTATTTATAATCATTTATTTATATTTATTTATTTTATTTTATTTTTGTGACCAAAAAGGGTTCTTTAAGAAATTATCTGTTCAGACATGTCTTTGGCAACAGGTTGTTTGGTTTAATGCTATTGGCTAAAAGGTGACTTGATCCCGCCTAATGTTGAGGAAGGCAGCGCGATTGGCCGGAAAGTAGTCGGTCGAGAGGGCGAGGAAGAGGAAAAGTGAAGTGTGAAGGTGATGTTGTCGGCATGATAACAGGGAATGTGTCACTTTATTTGTAAGAACTGCATAATGTCAGTTTAAACCAGTATATTTCTCTGTTGTGGAGTCAACACGACGCCACAAGATGTCAACACGACGTGAAACAGAGAAAATGCAGGTTCACGCTTGACCGCCATTGCAGTAGACGGGACAATGTAGCTCGCTGGTGAAGTAACTTAACTCAAGTTTATTTCTGCGATCAGCGTCTATAAGCGGTTAGAAGTGATTGCCGCGGACGGTTGTTACAGCGATCAAGAAGTACGTCGAAGGAATCCAGATAGCGCTCCTAATCGCCGAGTGGTTAGGAGTTCCTCTGGCATCGCGGGAGTGCCACGGAGACTGCCGACTGACCATAGCCTCGCCTGGACTGATCTGACGGGTGACCGGTTCCTTGACCGCTTAAAGTTCAGGTACCTGTTGTTGTTTTCTTTCTGCTCTGCGAGAGCGGCGGCCATTTTCCTTTTACTGGGCCTCAACGAACACTAGCGACGTCTCAGGCCTGCAACATGGGGATTGAGGGTGAGAGTGTGTGTTTGTATGGTGGGCCCACCTTAAGCAGTGTTCTAATAGTGTTGTGATTTTGAAGGGTTTCGTTTGTATTTGTAGTTAGCCCTTCTTACTAAAGCTCTTTATTTCTATTTTAGTTTCATTTTCCAAAAGGAAAACATTTCTTTTGATTATATCTTTATTTGTGCAAAACTTTAACCCTTTAAGTGTGCTGTTGTGAAAAGAGTGAAAGTTTATTTATAAAGTAAGAAAACATACTTTTTACTAAACTGTGGTTCCTTCTGTTTATTCCCAACTCATCATACATTTTCGCTGTATAGTAGTTCAATCTATACAAACTGATAAGTAACCAGTATTGGTAAAACATGTAGCTTACTGAAGCCAACGTTGCATTTCCTAAGCAGTGGTATAAAGCAGGGTTACTTTTGATTTTAAAGAAAAATCACGTTGAGAAACACATTAAAAAGAACCTGGGTTTTAGCGCCAACAATTTAAAGTGGTAGATACACCTGACATCTGAATAGGGCGCTACATTGCAGATCATGTTTTATTCATCCCCACCCCAAACAACTCTAATATATCTAAATTATTATTATTATTATTATTATTACTAACTTTTTACATTTATAACAGCCCAAGCATACCAATATACATATAGAATATCACACCAAACAAATTTTTAAGGGGAAAAAATGTAAACAATGAACCAACATAATGCATTCTAAGCGATCAAGGGCTTAGAGCGTTCCAATTCAGCCCATTCAAAGGGTTCTGAGAGAACTAGGAACTCATGCAATGTAATCAGTGACGTATATCCGCGTAAACGAGGCGGAGGAATGTTTGCAATTGAAGGGCACAAAAAAATGAACAGGAACACAATCATTATGTTTGCTTATGCCCCAGTAACATTTAAAAATTACTGGCTAATTTCGATGAATTCCTACAGTCTCATTCCTACAAATTCATACAAAATTGCCACCTAATAAAATAGTTACATTTTTAGGTTAATCAATTTCAAATGACGACATTTCATGAGATGTAGATATTAAGATATTAAGGTATTCATATTAAATATACCAACTTATACTGTTCTCTGAGGTCAGGTCTGCTTACAGTGTTAGACACAGAAGACTTCAAATATAAAGTTTAAATACTCTTCAAAATCGCAGTAAAATTAAGCGACTAAGTTTCCTTTCTCAGTTTCAAATAAAAAGGCTTTTGTAAGAACAAAAACCTAATCATCTTTTGTTTCAGAACTGAAGACAGGGCATCTTCTAACATCAGTTTTATCCAGCTCATGTTTCCATTGAATGAATAACATAATCTACTATATTACTACATCCAGTAAGCTGTCCGCAAAACAAATGAATCACGGTACCTCCTACTTTTGTGAACAGATTTTGCCAATTCCGGTAGTCCAAACAGTAGAGCAAGGTTTTATCTGAGAACATGGGTTTGTTTTCCTGGAAACGTGACCTTTGGACAAAAGTATCTGATAAATGTAAATGTGAATCAAATTTAATTAAGTGCATTAGATTTTTGATGGTATGTCAAACATGATTTAATATTTGTGAATAAAGAAAAGAAAATCCACAAAGTTTAATGTAATACATAAATTCTAAATAAAAACAAATAGTATATTGCGGTGCATATATAATTTGTAACTAAATTATATTTCAATGAAATTTAATTTCATTAAAATTTTACGTAATGACCACATTATCCTGCTCTTTGACCCCTTGGTATTTTTATTTTATTTTTTTTTGTGGAAATGGAACAGAGACAGCATAGGCATCATAGGAAAATGGATATCAGATGGCTATTTACTAAAGTCTTGGATAATTTAATTCAGGTGTGGCGTTTCAGTCGGATGAAGTGTACCTAGCGCGTGTTAAGTCAGGGATCTTACCGTGTCTCGGGTTTTTGTGGGTCAGACAGATCCAGGGCGTAATGCTGGGCCTTTTCCCCTAAGTGCTGATCCTCAGTTGCTCATGAGAGGAAGTTTGCAAAGGATTTGAGGTCAGGAAGTTGATAAAAATGTACAGGAGGTGGTTAGGCATCCTGGAAACTCTGGGAGAATGAAGCACATCACATCATAGGGCAGTTCTGATTAATACACTCAACGTGAACTCCTTTGTCATTAAATCAACAGTGACTCGCGTGGATGAACTCAGTAACTGAACGCTGTCACACAGCAGCAGGATAATTTGTGTCTCATTTGCAGCGTTAGTCAGCCACAGCGACAAAAAGCCCAAAACAAAACAAAAGCGAGTTAATACGCTGCGCCAAGATCCTTATGCCTTCCATGCGAATTAAAATAGATATTCCATATATCCTGTATTATATATCTATTTATCACTTGTTAGACAATTGTAATTCAAAGCTGTGCTTTGTACTTTCTACAACTAGTCAAAACTGAAACTGAAAAATGTGAGATAAAGTTTGACATCATATAGACACATATAGTGTCCCTCAGAATCGTGAGATTTAAAGTCACAATTGAGAGAAATAAACTGATGTTGAGAAAAATGAGGTAACAAGGTCATAATTTTGTGCAAATTCACACAATATGTATATGTATGTATTTTGTAATTACATCCCAGTTGTAGTCTCAGATGTAGAAGTATTATTATTTTCTCATCAGCTTTAAAACAAAGCTTGAAACCAAGGCCTGATGCCTTGTTATCAGTAATGTTATTATTAATATTGTTATTATTAGCTATTAAATACTTGTTTTTGTTAAAATATCACTACATAGAATACATCATTTTCTGGTTCCCTTTTAAGAGCTTATTCCACAACGTTTTTCACCGTTTCTCTGTGCGAAAAAAAATGCTAAAAAGATCTGTCTTCTCTATACGAGGAACGCTTTTCCAATCAAGCGCAGAGTAGCAGTCACTGGCGTGACTTTTAAAACTAAATACAATTGCATTTCGCTATATTTGCTGAGGGTGTTTATTTGCTCAGTCGTTGCATGCTTTAGGTTGCTTCGTTCGGAGAAAAATTGAGCTTGGCGTTTTAAGTCGTCGCTAAAACAAGTGGACTTAAAACATGCCTGACGAAAAAGAACGTTTCAAAGACCTCACACCGTACGAATAAAGAACCAAAACATACAAACACAAAGCTTCATATGCGTCATAATCACAGTTTCTCTGGGGTTAGCGCTCCTGGACGGGCTGCTTCTTGTCAAGCGAGCGCTCTGTCTCAGCTGCGTGGGAAATGAGAAACTTAATTGTAATTGCTAATGTTTTATCGGAAAGTGATGCGTTTATTAAAGCCTGTCTAATCTCAAAGATTACAATGGCATTAATGCGTCTACATGGCTGCTCTTATGGACCTATTTACAGCAAGGCAAAATCAATATTGGTAAATGAAATATTGTAGCACAATGGTTGTGTATTTTCTATTTGAAGGCTAAGAAATTGGTAGTTCACTCGAAAACGAACAATTTTATTTAACACACAATGAGATATTCTGATAAATGTTGAAGCTGTTGAATGTTGATGATGTAGATGATGTTTCTTCATCAGGTTTGGAGAAATTTTGAACACTTGTTCAGCAATGGATGTGAATGGGTGCCGTCAGAACGAGGGTCCGAACTGTTGAGAAAAACACCACAGTAATCAACAAGTAATCCACACCACTTCAGTCCATCAGTTAGTGCCTTGAGAAACTGAAAGTCGTGTGTTTGTAAGAAACAAATCCGACATTAGGCATTTACTCTAAACAAGTCGTCCAAAATAATGCTTTCTCCAGCGAAAAAGGTTCTCTGTAGAGAAATCTGCACAGATCAAACACAGCTATTTTCTTCTCAATATGTTAAATATGTGGTGTAGATTACTTGAGGATTATTATCATCAGCCGTTTGGACTCTCATTCTGACGGCACCCATTCACATCTATTGTTAAGTAAGTGACGCAATACTACATTTCTTCAAATCTGATGAAGAAACATAGCCATCTTGAATGGCCTGAGGGTAAACTATTCTTTTTAAAAATCTTCAGTTCATAGTTACAGCACAGGTCTTACGCTAGCTGTATTTTGTGCTCATAAGAAGAAGAAGAAGAAGGAAAAAAGTCAGTGAAATAAAGCAATTGAAAGTGACAATGGCAATATTATTGCACAAGCACGTTTTATGCTTTATTAGCAGGTCCTCCCTAAAAATCAACATGATCAAATGCTGAGGTTCAGCTGGGCTCATGCCAACCTTTTGTTTTTAAACCCTTCGGTTTTTCATGCTGCTAAGACTAGGCTGAACAGGTAAATTCTGAAAACATGCTCTAGTTTAATAAGAGCTTATAGAAAAGTTACGCACTGAAACATAAACCCGAATAAAACCACATCTGGCAAAAAAATCTTATTTCGCAGGAACTGGGGTATTAGAATAGCAGTGCCACAGAAGGACATAATTGTGTTATGTCAAAATGAAAACATGAAAGAGGAAATGAATTATTGACATGAAGTATTACTATAAAAACTAGCCAAGATATATAAGGAATATATAAAAAATGTTTTGTAGTTGTAAAAAATGTTTTCATTATTATTTTTTATTTTTCTTTGCTTTGATATGGCTGGAAATGTGACCTAATATATAATATTGTATTTATTTATTTATTCATTTTTTTACACACATCTGGCATCTGACTGACAAAGATATTTATGTTCCTTTGTAAGTTTATAATATAAAGGAATAAATAAATATACGTACATACATACATACAGCAGCAGACATCTGGCGTCGGAGTGACGAGCATATTTTTGTTCTTTATATAATCTGGAGTGGACATAAATCATAAATTTAAATAAAATAAGCAGGTGTTTACACAGCATGTTTTATTTCTAACTAAAAATCGAACATGCTTATGCGTCTTTGTCATTCACATGACCCGAAAACTGGTTTCAAAGTGTACACTTTTCTAAACGATACATAAAAGCAAGGAGAAAATCATTTGTCACAAATAATTTTTCACGTAATAAGAAATTGAAGTGATCGTCTCTGGTACATTTCAAAGAGGGCATTCGTTGGCATGCCAGGTTATTGTCCCATGTCTCAGAGCCTATTATGCTGATCTGGCATACAGAATAAACCGCTTACATCACTGTAACATCATATTAACAGCTTCTATTGAGTGGGACAGTTTATTTGGAAAGGTTTGATAGAAGATTAAAGCTTCCTTTGAGCACCTGTTCTCCGAAGAACATTCCCAGTGAGAGCTCCGAAACCTGAGCAGATCCTGGCCTTTGTTTGTCTTTGTTTGTAATGTCCTTGCTTATTAGTTCTTTCCAGTGAAATTCCCACACAGTGTTAGTGGATACATCCATTTGCTGCCAGTTTGTTTACGCATCCCTCCATTGCTCAGCTCCATTATTTCCTTAGAACTTGAGACAAGCTTTCCCGTTTTTTTGGTTTTGTTTTTTTTTTTTCATGTCAGTTTGTTTTGGAGCTATATCTGATCTTGCGGGAATGGCTGAGAGTGCTGAATATCAGTACTCGCCGAACTGGTCGGCTGTGGTCTTGATACCATTGTGCTCTGACAGCTTGTCATGTCGCCTTCAAAATGGCCACCTAGAGCTATCCACCTGCAGCTTGGAGAGACAAATCGGCGTGTACTTGGTCTGACCTCAATTAAAACCATCAGCTGCGTCACGTAGGCTGCTGACTTTGATCAGGGATCTTGTCAGAATGGGGCTAGTCTAATCAGTTTTTTTTTTTTTTTTTTTTTGGAGCTACTGCCACCAGTGTGATCAGAACTAAGATATGTAGTGAAAACAAGAAATAAGAAAATTAGAAAAACGAAATAAAAAAATAACATAAAACACTAAATACGGGCAAATTTAGGTGTAACAACACAGGATTTGAAGGATTAAACCGTGTTGAGGAAAAAGTAATTCAATATTGCGTTACTACCCAAAAATTAAATAATTGCATTACTTAGTTACTTTTTAAAGAATGCAATGAATTACAATATTGCCTTATGTCATACATTTTAACTAAATATTGTGTTACTCCATAAAAAGTAACTAATTTAATTTCTTAGTTACTTTTTACAAAACGTAATGCATTACTATATCGCGTTACTCCCTAAAAATGTAACTAATTGCATTACTTAGTTGCTTTTATAGAAAGTAATGAATTACAATATTGCATTTTTCTATAAAAATTCTAGGAATATTGTGTAACTACATAAAAAACTAACATTGCATTACTTTTCTAGAATGTAATGCATTACTATATCTATCTATCTATCTATCTATCTATCTATATATATATATATATATATATATATATATATATATATATATATATATATATATATATATAGGTTAATCCTTTATTCTAAAAAAATCTCTAACTGACTGTGTTGTTGTAAAGTCATTAACTAAATAACTGAATAAAGAATGTGTAATGCATGTAAGTAAGTGAAAAATATAAAAGAGCAAAAACTCTAATGCAGTAGTTAAGAGCTTCCCAAGACAATAATAAAGATTAGATGTGAGAGAGCTATTGAATGAATGGCTTTGCGTACACAGACAATTTATCCCCAATAAAGATGATGCCGCTTTAGTGCCGCCCATGGGTTTTGTTCTTTGTAATACTGACACACATCTCAGCACTATCCTGTCTGGACGTATCGGTGTGATTGTATAAGTGTGAATAGATTGTGGATTATGTCAATGGGTTGTGCCACTTACGCACACAGTCATTAATTTAAAACATTACGATGGCACGAACTATTACAAAATAATTATGTAAAAACACGTCTCCTGTTTATATGCTGCAACTTGTATAATTGGAGCCTTGATCCATTATGAAGGACCTAACAGCCAGTGTATGACAAACGCTGGCTATGTTCCAAAATCTGCTGAGCTCCCTAAGTAGACAGCAATTTCAGTGCACTCCAAAAGAGAAGACATTGATACAATAAGTAATTACATAAGACGCAAAGCACCGTATTGGAAGTATTGGCATCAAAAGGGCTTAAATGTTCCAGTCCAGCACTTCCCGTACTGCTTTATAATGTTGACTTCAAAGCGCTCTGAATGGGGGAAGGAAATGAAAAGATTTTACAGTCAGACGCCACATATCGTGTTGCATGAGAGAGTTATGACCCTTTTGGCAGCGCTTTTCTTATTGGTTTTGTCTTATCTCTTTGATTGGCTGCTACTAGCGTAGGCCCTGATTTGGCCACATGTGGATCACTAGTCTTTTATCTCATAAATGGGAAGGCTTGGACATTGTGTTCCATTCAGAAGAGATCGTGGGTCATTCACACTTCATGAACTTTACACACTTCCCTGAGCCCCGAAGTGTTGCATAATGTCTTGCATAAATAGTCAATCTAGCAGGCTATTAGTTTAATCAAGATTCTTAGGACACTTGGTGGAGTTCTAAAATAACATTCAAAATAGCTTGCATTAACTTTCTCTCAGATATTTCTATGTTTAAAATGCCTTCTGGGATGAAAATATTTGTGCTCATTGCCTTAAAATACACAGATTAAAGGCATGCAAGCCTGGGTAACCCAAGCATTGTTTTTTCTAAGAGTGACTATGATTTTGTCAACTCCAAAAGTAGGTCCAAAAATCACCAGGCCAGATATTTATACAGGTGTGATAGAGAGGCACTAACTAGATGTTTCAGGTGTAACAGCATTAAAATCAGACAGCATTTGTTATTTTTGAGATATTTTTGAAAATATACTTCCATCCATATATTTCAGTTCAAGAAAATACATTCACATTCCTGCCCCATAATGTATACATAATTGTAAAATATAGAAAGAAAGAAATTAATTAATAAATAAAAAAAAATTGACTTTTGGAAGGTGTACCACAGGGGTCGGTCTTTGGACCACTTTTATTACCATATTATACGTGCATAATTTTTGCATGAAGTATTTCTTAATAAATTATTTTTATTGGATTATTTATATGGAGTCAAGTAATACATCTGACAGTTTGATAGTTGATAGAGAGTGTTAGTAGAGTATTAGTAGGCCGGTAGGGTAAGGATTAAAATAAACTGACTTGCTCTTGAAAAGCTACCTATAGTCAGTTGAATGTCTGTTGATAGATCATCACAATAAAGAGTGATAATCAGACAGTCTACTTGTACTCTAAAGAAAGCTATATTTGACATGTAGGTGCATGTAGGGGTTCATATGGGACCATTCTATTTCTTTTTTGTAGCAAAGAAATGCAGAGCTGCCCATTCGAGAAGGTTTGTTCCTTGAAATAGGCCCTTTGAAGCGGCGTTGAGCACTTCAGTTTGGAACGGCCGTGCAAAATGGCTGCTATTATTGCTCTCCTTTAGATATTACGCTATTTTTAATGCAGTCAAAATCTCATAATAGTCACAAGAAAACCAATTTATTTCTTTTTTAACATGGCTCTCCTTCATAATGGGGATAATAAATCCATCATAGACTGTCCTATTAAACTCTCTCATTCACGCTGATGTTTCCCGCTTGTAAGCAATACGTGCGATACGACCTCAATGAAATGCTAGCGGCTTCAGAGACGCGAAAATCACAGCTAGGCTGATTTGACTTTGATGTCTCATTAAGACTGCATGAAACCTGGTCAGAACAGGCAGCGAAAGGAGAGAAAAATAACATTAGCCTTTAGCAGTGGGGAAAAGTACAACATTGTGCAGACCCCAAGCGTGCAGAGGCTCTCCACTTTCCACCGGACCACCTAAAAAGTTGCGTCAATAAACGCAGCATGTTCAGAGGGGGAAAAACCCTCACAGGTTTTCTCAAACAGCACACACCCAAGCCTAACTCCCACAACATGACTATCAAGCTTGGATTTTAACACAAACACAGCCTTATTCAAAGGTGTGACCTTTATCGTTATGATGCAAGGACTTGTAGGCCTTTTTTACATGAATGAATCCCTCCACAGGCAGTTAAATCGTACAATATTTAGCACGATAGTTGTGAGCGCGATAGCGTCAACCTCATTGCTGTAGTTCTTTTCTTAGAACAGAAGAGGTCTGTGTTTACACTGCGCAGATGGCTAATCTAGCAGAGTCCTGCGCTCTCACAATGAGCCCTCCAAAACTAACATTATGAAACGAACGGCGCAAATTACTACCAAAATAGTGAACTACTTCAAAATAAACCCAGCTGATTTCAACTTTCATTGAAATATTAGCCCATTTTTCCACCTTTTCTGCTCTTTACTACATGAGAAATAAGTTGTAAACATTTGGAAAGGCCTGTGTTTTTCTTGTCAAAAAATGTCCGGGTTAACATTTCCTTTCCTCTCAAGATCAAAAGCTGTGGCGTGGTGAATGCTGAGTGCTCATTGGCTTAAAATACACAGATTAAAGGTATGCAAAACTGGGTAACCCAAGCATTGTCTTTTCTGAGAGCGACTTACTCTGATTTTGTCAACTCTTTGCTGTTTTATATATATATATATATTGGTTCAAAAAGGCATTTGCATGCATTTAAATAGGCTATTGCAAGAAATGTATTTCCCTGCCCTATAATATATTTAAATATATATAGTTTTGCCAGAAAAATCCTACATACATCAAAAAAAGAAAGAGAGGTTACTTATTTTGACTTTTGAAAGGTGTACCACAAAGGTTGGTCCTTGGTCCACTTTAACTGATTTTAGATATTAATGATCTTGGGATAATATCACACATTAAAAAAATGTAATCATATGTCAACAACGTGGTTTTTTACTCCTGTGCATAAATGTTGAATTAGGCTTCGAGACATCAAAATTTTGTCCACAGAAATTTTCATTGTAAATAGTGTAGCAATGGACAAAGCACTGCTTGTACTGAGGTCTCTTTCATTGCCTTCTTAAATCTTGAATATTGTACTCATGAAAAGGTGTCTTTTAGTCAAATAGGGAAAATTATTTAAATTATCAGAATTATTAAAAAAAATTAATAATAGTAATTCACTCTGAACACTTGTCTACTTATGTGCTCTAAACATTTTTTTTTTTGCCTCTCCAACTTTTTTAAAAATGATTTTGACTGCTATTTTTAGAGGCACCTCATTAATGTTCGATTGAAACCAAATTCTGCCATCTTTTCAAACCAAACCAAGAGAATGACGGATGAAACATGGATTTAGAGGCAGGAATGTTATATAGCTGTCTGCCTGTTTTTGCTAATGAGCTTTGCCTGTTTCCTTTAGGTTGCTCAGTTACAGGCTAACACGAGCACCAGCAGCATATTCCAGAACTGTGGAATTCACTTTCGTCTTCGTTAGACTACAAAACTGACAAAAAGTGCAGTCCATTGCGGAAAATGTCTAGCGACAGCTGCGATATCGTGCTATTGCATTAATCTGAATGAACATTTATAATATTAAAACCGTCATCTCACCACTTGACATGGACCCGATTGATCAAATCTTCGGGCAGCAGAAAACTCAAAATAGCTCATAAAAAATTATCTGAACATTCTAAATAGAGCAATGTAAGCCCATTTCCCATGACATTTTTTAATGCAACTATAGAAAAACTGGCTTTTTCCGTTCAAATAAAGTGGATGGTGACCTTCATGTGGACTGTGACCACAATTTTGCCTAAATCTAGGTGGCCCTGTCTAAACGGATAAGATCGATGTTGAGTCCTAGCAAAGATTTGGAGGGAAACTGTGTTGATGTCCCTCTTGGGTCCATCATCACCCTTAATGATGGGAGGTCTCTGGCTTATCCTGGTAACTTTACAGCAATTGCCCGCTGTATGTCTCCCGCCTCTGTTATGGTTACTGCTGGAATAAAGCAAAGTGGTAAAACCATTACAGCTGTCCTGATGAAGTGCTCACTGCGACCCTTTTCAATGACATCCCAGGTGTTCAATTGGGCCTTGAAGAAGCTTCATTTCAGAGCGATTTGGTTTGATGTGTAGATGTGTAGCAAAGTAATTGTATCAGTAGGGGGTGAGATGTTGTCAACACATGGGATAAAATGAGCTTTAAAAGCTGAAAAGTCAAAAAACTAAAACAAATAGTTCACCTTTACAGAAACATTACAGCAATGACAATTCACAGAGAAAAGGTACTTCAGCCCCTATTCCAGAGAGGTTGGGACATTTTGTAAAATGCAGTAAAATCAAGAATTTGTCATTTGTTTGTTCTCTTTAGGTTACGTAGCCGACGAGACGTGAAATATGTTGGTCAAAGACACGGACAGGGTCGAATAATAGCAAACTGGTATGGCACAGGCAAAAAAACATAAAAACTTCAGATGAGTCAGATGATAGCGAACATTATCCAGAGTGCTTGACAAGAAAGGAGATCCGTAAACGTGAGCAATATTGCAAATGAGGGGTAAATACAGTCCGAAACAGCAAGTTAAAGGGTAAATCCAAGATACGTAGACAAGAATCAGGAACTAGGAAAACAGAAAACACAATGGGACTTCACTAAGACTAAAGCTAGACACTGAGACTAGAAACTCTTAGGCTCCGTAAAGGACCACTAGGAGAGCAATAAATGTAGACAATAATCTGCGACTAGATCAGGATCTGACAGTTTATATATTGCGTGTGATGTCCTTCAGGTGAACATGTGATTGGTGACACCTGTGTATGTGTCATTAGGAATATGACCAAAAATCCAACACACACATGCAAAGATTTCGAGTCATTTATGTTCCCTGTTTTTAGGTCCTGTGTTTTCACCTGGTGTTTGTCCGGTGTTGTAATTGTCATTCTGTGTTTGATCTTGTGTGTTTGTTATTTGTTATTTAAAAAAATGTATTTTTCAAGAGTATCCTCGTTTCTTCATCTTCAGCGAAATGTGACAGCAAGAAATATAAGAAATATACCTTTTGCCATGCAACAGAGGGCTTGTTGCATATGCTATACTGAATATATATTATGTAAATCTTTTCTAATGCCCCAGCCATGTATTTATATATATTATTCGTTTCTTTTTTTTTTACATGCTATTTTACTACAGCAAAAATAGACTCTTTGCTGCTTCTGAAAGGATTCTTCCCCAGTCAGACTGAGTGGCTCTAAAGCATAGGTTTAGTTTGTGAACCCTCGCATATTTTTAATACATTGACATAGGTAAGTGTTGCTGTGTTTTTATTATGTTGCTTCAGTTACATATGGCAGCGGTTAAGAATTACAATATTCAGGGACTGTCATTAAAAGTTAATGCTCTATCATGTTGGAAATATATCCTGCACCAAATCCAACCCTAAACCTACCTGATAGTGTTAACAAATGCAAAACTAATATCAAAAGGCTTTTATTGACGCAGCCATGCCATTTCAACTTTCTTTTACGCTGATTTGATCCGTTTTGCTGAACCAAAGGAAATCTCCTAAAATCATTTTAAAGCATTTTAATTTTATTTATAAAAAAAACCCTGATTTCTTATTTTGTAGATTTTGGGTCGAGATATGATCCAGACATACCCATAGTCACTGCACAGTATTCTTGGTTGTTGGGTGCTAATAGGTAGTGCCGAATTAGCTCTGTTTACCAATTCTTGTCATCGGTTCACTGTTCTCCAGCTCTTTGTAATTGGCTGAGGTAGTGGCAACCCACCATTGCAGGACGCTGACATCAGTCCGTCTGGGGGGGCGCTGACTCATTCTGACATCATGCCGCTCTCACATCCGCCTGATGGCAACCATATCACTGCTTCCACCTGATTGCTTTCTTCTCCTGCTCGGGCTCCATCTGTCAGCAATCATCTGCTTCACAGCCCAACTTGGCCTTTTGTTCACCAATTGGCCCCACATGCCAGCAATCTACCGATCAGAATCCACACATCAAGTTCATCTCTGTTTGTTTCCCGCGATGCTAATCACCTGTTTACATGTGTCTGAGCTCCACGTCCATGACACGCCGTCCCTGCTTATCCAAACTTCAAAAGAGCAAGCGCTGAACTTCACTCGTATAAAACCCGAAAGATAAGTATGTGGAGAACAGTTCAATTCAAACTCACAAGTATCAAAAAACGCAACATTTGTACAAAGTGCACAACGAATTTGCATTTCGCGATAATGTTTGATTTTTAGGAAAAAAAGCGAGCATGAAGGTCTGTCCCTAAACCTAACCATCAGTGGTGTGTGAAAATATTGCATAAAATCATATGAATGAGATCATAAAAAAATCGCTGATTCACCAAACTTAACATTGTTACAAATTTTTTGTAGCAACTGGCTATTTCGAAACAATGCTTCTTAGATAAAAAAAGTTTACAGCTCACAATTCCATTTTACACACTCAAAATTGTGAGACATAAACTCACAATTGCAAAAAATAAGAAGAATTGCATGCACAAAACTCACAAATCCAAAAGATTTAGAGCTGTGACATTTTAGAAAATGGACTTCCATAGGAGCTTGTGTCAAACCCTTAAAGTCAAATTTGGTAAGAAAGCTACGAAGGAAAGGTTTGACATGTTTATTGCAAGTGATCTGTGTTACACATTTATAACACATTTGTAACGTGTTTATAATATAATATTATTCCTTGTCAAGGATTTTCACGTGAAATTATTTCTTAATTTCTTAAGCCAGTTATAGTTAGCCAGTTAAATTCTCGAGCTAAATCTAGTTATGTGTTTTTGTGGATTGCTGTTAAAAATAAGAATATCTTTAATTAAAAAAAATCTGTCAATCGATAGTGTAGAGATGTATGAAGTACAACTCACTTAGAAGTCACTTTCAAAACAAGCAGGTTTCTGTTTGCCATCACTGTGTGGATATGTGTTAAAACTATAGACTATGCATTATTAAACACATGTAGTTTAAATAATATCACATTTGAATTCAATTAGTTTGGACTCCAAAACAGCCTTCTATTAATTTTTTATCTGCATATAACACACATGCCAGTTTCAGAGATCCAGGCATTAATTTCTTATAAAACATAAGTTTAACCAACTGTACTAAGTTGTTCATTTTCCCACATCTTATAACAATAAATCATTTTTTCTTCACTCGTAAGAACAGAACAGTGGCCGCAATGCCAAACAAGTAAAGCCCGAAATAATGAGGAAAGTATATTCATAAAAGTTGCATTCCATCTGGGAGTGCTTTAGCGAGACGACGCATCAACAAGCTTTCTTTCCAGCACTGAGCAAAGAAACAAAACAAAACAAGTGTTTGGGCAGGACTCCAGAATAACTGGGAAACACCATCATAAACAGTTGCCCTTGAGAAACTCTGATGGAAAATCACACAGTGTTGGAAAACTTGTGGAGGACTCCCCTTCTGGTGCCAGTTCATTGTTAAAACCGGGACCAGAAGCCTACTGTTTTTCAGGTACAATGCCTTTATTTTTTAAGATCAACTGTACCCTGAAAGAAATCTAATTAAGCTTTATTCTGTGACAGAAGGCTATGTGGCAGATTCAATTCAAATAATTCGGTCAGTTAATTTTAATAGCCATCACTGAATCACTGTACAGGGGCATCTGGAACACACTCCTACGCATTTGACATTATCGTGGCTATAGTGTGAAAATATTTGTAAAGTAAACAGATAATCATGCATGCAAAACTTAATACATAATCAAAACCTGTCAAATTATTCTCAGAAATGTATAATAAACCACTTAATGACTTACTGTTGCAACCGTTTTTTTGTTGCTTAAAATTACATTTTCAAACTCCTTCCTATTGGTCAAGCAAACAAATAGCCCCGCCCTAATCTCATGGCATTGGTTAACAGTACTTAAACCACAAATAATTTAACATTCAGTTAATCTAATTATTATCTTCAGAACATGGTGCAATGGCTCATTTTGATACAAAGCCTGAGAAAACATTTTTTAAGAGGATATAGATGTTTTTACAAAACGCTGGATAATTTTTAGCCGATTCCATCCATATATTTTTATGTGCACTTTGTGATATCACACAAAAAAAGAAACATTGGGTGGAAACGCCAAAACGAACACAAATTCTAAAAATATGCGTAAAAACGTATCTGCTACATAAACGTTTCGTCCGAAAAAGAACATTTACAGAATAAATTCGTCCATGCGTGTTGAAAAAGTCATGTGACTTTGCACTACGAGACGGGATCATTTGACCAGCAGCGTTCACAGCGTCTATATGTTCTTATCATCATTCTGAAACGTCTTAAATTAGTTAAAGTTCAATTCGCAGCTTTGGGTGCAAACGTTTCAAGACTTGGGGAGAGTTACCTTTAAAAGTAATGCGTTACAATATTACATAACTCCCTAAAAATGCAACTAATTTTCATGGAAAGTAATGTTATGTTACTAGTTACTTAAAAAAGTAATCTGATTACTTTACTTGCATTATTTAGGATGTGTTACGCTCAATGCTGTTTTTTTCACTCTCTGTGAGATGTTTTCTGTATGGTTTCTTTGCCAAGTGACCCAAATATTATTTGGCACAAATATCACTTCATTTTAGTGTCTGAAGCAGCGACAGCTTTAGGGCCTTCAGTGACACTGCAAAGGCGTCACGGAAACAGATTCTCAACATTCGTGACAGATTGATTGCCACCGGTGACAGAGCGAAGCAAAGGGAGAGTTCAGACAAAAATAAAAATTATGTTATCATTAACTCACCTTCGTGTCATTTCAAATCTTAGACTGCAAAGACTTAATGATAATAATAAACCGTAAGGTTATCTTCATGACACAAACCTGAGAGATTTCTGTCCATTTCACTCATGTTTAAACACACATTGTGTGTTAATTATTTCCTGGCTGTTTTTGCGGACCCGTGAAATAAAACATCTTCCTTTGATGTTGAATTACTAATGCATAAACCACATTTACGAAACATTGTTCTTTCCTTCACCTCTCATGTTGAATCACACATGGCAGACAGTAAAAAAGAGCCATGCTTAACCACGTTTGCATTACAAAACAAGACAGAAATATAATAGCTTGCACGTGTTGATCCAGGTCATTGTCCCCCTGCACTTTGTTTATTGGTTGTTTGGGGTTTTGCTAAAATGTTTCTTTTGCCAAGCAGCCCTCTTTTTCCATATATAATAATGTTTTTGACATATTTTATAGTTGCCTTTTATAACCTAAGGATTTATCTTCTCATATCAAAACCAAATAGGTCCAGTACAATTTCCAGGGAGTTTTCCAAGGGTTCACCGCCAGTCAGTTACTGACCTCAGATTTACAATGTTTTTAAGTAAATGATGGCGAAGACTTGAACTAGCACAACAGTTAATTAATTTTGTCATATTAAATTGTTTTTGAATATATATATATATATATATATATATATATATATATATATATATATATATATATATATATATATATATATATATATATATATATACTCACACACAAATTGTGCATTTGGGCTGAAAATATTAGTTAAATAAAACTAAAATAAATAAAACTAACCACATAAAAGAAAAAATTATTTAAATAAAGTTCACTTTTTAAGTATAATCAACTTGGTTGTGTATGTCATTTCAACTTAAATTCTATTGAAATGACTTCTAATTATCTTTTATTTTTACACTTATATAACCTACATACAAAAATAAATAATTAACTTAATTTTATTTAATGTTAAAATTATAAGTTGCCATGACTTACTGATCACTTCTTTCTGACATTTTTTGGTGAATATTATATAATATTAATGTTGTAATATAATTATTTAACTTTAATAATATAAATATAACAGATATAATTACAGAAAATAAGTATTTAAGTAATACAAACATGCATACATATATACACAAAATATTACAATTACATTTTCACAATTTACCATCTTTTTCTGAGTCTCCTAAATGGACCTCAACCATACAATCCAAAATGGATAAAATCAAGTGCCTTTAATTCTCATTAATTATCTTACTTCCCTGAAACAGATGTTACATTATAAAAGTTAGATTAAAAAAATAAATAAATAAATAAATACGAATAAATAAATACAAATAATAAATAAATAAATAAATAAATACATAAAAAATACCATTATAGCATAAAAAAAACCAAAAACAAATTCTGAACACCATCTCATGTTCACAAAGAAAGATTACCAAAATTTGCTTTACAGAAAACCTAAAGCTATCGAGCAAAGTGAAAACCCACATTTGTGCACAATTACAATCCAGAGCAAGAGTCCAGCAATGCAGGGCAACTAGGAAAGAATGCTACGTTAAATATTAATCACTGTTTTGTGCTTCTCCACTCCCTGTGCTTTCCATCAAAACGGTTTCCCACAAAAAAAGGCAAAATAAATGAATAAATAAACAACTAAGGAATATCGGAACAAGACCATATATTTAAAAGGCAAAATTTTGGATGTGCAGGATATTTCCACAAGTGTTTTTCATAAAATCGCTCCTTGTGGAAGAAGTACGTTTAGGGGGGCCTCGGTTTCACAGGATTGGTAGGACAGAAGGCAATAAAAACCAAGGGTACCCTTTAAATAGCACGAGGCAAGACTGTCATATGCTTTAAATCAGCGGCTTCTCGACCAAAAAAGTTGGATTTATTTGTCGTTTTTTTATTATCATAATTAATAAATGTTAATAGATTTCATCACCATTTCAAGTCGCTACTTCATGTCCAATCTAAACTCTAAGTCCTGAAGCAAAACCGCTGGTTTAAATTTCCCGAAAATCAGGTGTCGATTAAGACAAGTATATTCATGACATCATACTCCGGGATACATTTTCAAATCCCTCGTTCTAGAGAAACAGGAGAGCGTTTTGGTGACAATAAACGCATTGTGCAGCTCTGTCTGAAATCTGGCGGGAGGCATCGAGATATGACATACGTAATCTGAAGAAGGTGGCACAACAGGGCGCCTACCTGGGCTTTAAGTGAAGGCAGATTGCAAGCTGACGAAAGGCCGTTCAGAGGGGGTATGGAACAAATTACAAGGCCTGGTAATGCATGATAGATCTAGAAGATAGTCGGAGGCTTGGATCAAACAGCCACCTAACGAGGTGATGGACGAAGCGACCCGCTCCTGGCTCTGCCGTTCTCAGTCTTATACGTGCTAATACGTGCTTTTCTCTCCCGAGCGCTGAAAGTGAATTTGAATGATTCACTCATTCATGCCCTCGGTGAGCAATGGAAAGTCTTGAATCAGTGCTAATTTTCCTATCAGCGCTAATTCCGGCCTCACCACCAACGATGCGCCTTCATTTGATGTTTTCGGGGGTAAGTGGCTCAACATGTCGTACTATGGGCCGCACTCTGAAGTCACATCCTTGCATGAATGAAAAACAGCCTTATGGTTTTTCTCCTTGGCATTTTTTTCCTCTCTCTGTTGCCTGGGGAAATGTGCGTTGATATCCTGATGCAAAGGAAAAGACTATTCATGTTGGCATATGGAAATTAAATAAGGTGGCACTGGCCAAAAAACCGTTCGACTTTGGGCGATTTGAACTTTTTTTGTGTTTCTGGACACATTTCAAGAAGGGTACACTGGTTCAGAGGGTCATTTTGTTCAGTGTACTTTGAAAGAAGCATTTTGTTCTGTTTTTGTTTTGTTTTTATCCAATCCCAAAGCATAGGATGATCCAAATGTTGTTTAATTGCATCCAAAATAAAAGTTTTTGTTTTCATAATATATGTGTACCATGTTTATTTATTTGTGTATTTGTGCACATATACGGTATGTATTTGGAAAATATTTACATGTATATACATTTATATATTATTATAAATTATATTCTATATAAATATATTTACATACCGTATTTTTTTGTTAAATACATACATGCATGTGTTTATATGTATACATAATAAATATAAACAGTATGCAGACATATGTTTTGTAAACAGAAACGATGCGATTAAATGTGATTAATCATTGGTCAATAATCTGATTGATAGACTGATTGATTGATTGATTGATTGATTGATTGATTGATTGATTGATTGATTGATTACTTGCATGTAATGGGAACACTGAACAATATCAAAGAACATCTGAATGTGTTATAAAACTTCTGAAATATTAACCTAAAATCGCATGGGGTACTTAAAGTAAATATTTTAATGTCAAAAGGGTGGCAATGTTTGATAATCTGATAAACACAGCAACACAGTTAGTCAGAGAGAAAAAATAAATAATAATAATGTTAAAAACAAAGATTATTTCAGAGATTTTTTATTACCTTTACATCTCTGACATTTTAAAAAAATAATCATATCTAAGACAAAATAGCCTCAATCAATATTCATACAAGAAGTGACCTCAATATTTATGCATGCAATGAGCTCATGGATCGGGATAGTGACAAACAGCTGTTCAGGAAAGTACTGAAGTGGCATTTGATGCTATTTAGGTGTTTTGGGGGAAAAAAAGTCTAAAGTGCCCTTTACCCAGGGGGCCCTGTTGTATCTTACCTCCTTGTTAGTCTGTTATCTATTGCCTTGCCTAACTCTCATTACATGAGAAATATAAATAAATAAAATTCACATTAAACTACTTTGTTTATGCACACACAAACATACATTTTATATTTACCAAACATTAATTTCAAGACTGTAAATTTGTTTGCTTGCATAATTTTCCGAATATATTTGAGCTTTTTTGTACATATATTTCAGAATAATCTCGTTATACTTAATTGTGACACTTTTTGTGTCAATTTTTGTTGTTAGAATTAATTTTGTATAAATATTGCATTTATTCATTAAATTAATTAATTAAATATTATTATTATTTATACCACTGCATACAGTATAAAACAAATACAAGATTAAATCAAGTGAGATTTTTGTTGTTGTATTTCTCTATGTTATATTTTGATTATGCCTACTTTGTGTGCAGTCAAAGTGTTTATGGAAGGTGAGGCCCTGGAACGGCTCTGAAACAGCTGAAGTGTTCAGACACCTGGACACTGTTACTGCGCCAGAGTTCTGGCTGATTGAAAACGGCAAATAAACACTTCTTCCATTCTAGTACAACCAGAAGCATACCTCATGCTATGAGATGGATGCTATTCCAGCCAGTTCTTGATATACAAAACCAGAGTTTCCAGAGTAATATTTAGTAAAGATGAAACGTCCTGACAATCTGTTCAAAGAAGCTCAAGGTATTGCAAATGTGTCTCTTAAAATTGCTGTGAAAAATACTGATGTCATGGAACAATCTGCTTAATTACTTGATGGCGATGGTGAATAAGAACAGTGTAACACTGCAATAATATTAAGCGTATTTATAGCTACAGAAGGGAAATGAGGCCTTTTATCATGACTATTTATAGTCTAATTCATACAGCATTAACACTAAATTAATAATTCCAGGACAGAGAGAGAGAGAGAAACATATCCACATCATTCCAAACTTAAATAAGACATCAACACGGAAGAAAATATTTGAAGCTGCTCTTTTTTTATAAAATAAAAGTGAATAATTGTTTTTTGAGCCAAATGAGTATTAAATGAGTTGTATAATATCTTTAAAATACAAATTTATATGCAAGGTTGATGGGGCCAAAAGTCTTCAAACAGATTTGTTTTAAATTTGACCATCAACATGCAATTTGTCCATGTGGCAACACAAACACAGGAGACAATGAAGACTATATTTGTATATGTGACACAATTGTAGATCAGACATTGTCTTTATTCATCATATTTGTTCATGTGAAAAGTCTTAATTTATGTTGTAATGTAAGGCATTGTATATTTTTGTGATATCACCAAAACAAACACGCACGAACCCCAAAAAGGTATCGCCCCCTATTTTGCTACCTCCGCCCAACAAATACGTAGCCTACACAACCAAGAAACAATTAATTCTGTGAAACAAAGCAAAACCTATATTACACCTTGTCTACACAGGATGCAGGCGGCATGGTAAAATACTAGAAGTAATTATGATCAGTGATGCTGTCTACAGTGGACGCGAGTAGAAAGTCTCAAACAGAAAACTGCTGCCGCATTCTATTTATGATGGGCTGACAGAAATTTCATATGATTTTCAATGCTTTATGACATCCCATGTAAAAACTATACAGACATTAGCTGTCACAGCATCTTGTACTCTGCAGCTGTTGCCGTGGATTAGTTGGTTAAAGCAGCTGTCTTGTAAACAGGAACTCCTAGGCTCAAGTCCCTTTGGTTGTCCACTCATTTGCTGTTGTAAAGCAGTCTTTGATCGCAGAAAGTTAAAACTTCACATGGCTCAACAAAGCGAAACTGTGGGGTGCCATGGCTTAGCCAGTCAAGGCACCTGTTTGTAAACAGGTTGTAGTGCCACCTTAGATAGTAAGGCTTTTCTTACTGGAATCAGAATGCAAATGGCAAGGGTTTCAGTAGGCAGTTTCAGCAGTGCGCCACCTCTCAGTTGCTGCAAAATAACACTGGCCAGGGCATATGGTCAGCAATAGCAGACTGCCATGGATTAGCAGGTCAAACATCCTGCCTTGGAAATCAGGAGATCCAAGAGTTGCTGCCAAAAAACACTGGCCATTGCGAATGAGTGAATGAAGCAGAGTGCCGTGGCTTAGCTGGTAAATGTGGTTTTTCTTTTTCAAGTAGTCCAGCTCTGCATTTTGTGATCAACACAAGTCCACAGGTACCTGTCTAGTAAACAGGAGATCCTGAGTTCGAATCCCAGCAGTGCCTTCCTTGTCCACTCATCTGTCACTGTTCAGGGTTCAACCTTCAGCTCCCTTTTCAAAGATAGCGCGACATGCTGATTAGATTAGATTAGATTAGATTCAACTTTATTGTCATTACACATGTACAAGTACAGGGTAACGAAATGCAGTTTAGGTCTAACCAGGAGTGCAATAAGCAGCAAGTGCAGGATATAGGTACAAATATAAATATAAGTTACAAAGATAAATATGTGATATGTACAAGTTAAATTACAGATGGGAAGGGGGAATTTACAGTGATTATGTGTAAACAATTTACAGATCGTTATGTACATAAGAAAGAGCAGGATATACAGGATATGTATAGACAATTTTACAAGAGTATGTACAGTGGATATGTACATACATTTACAAAGATATATACAGTGGAGTGCAATGAATGTTAACAGTGCATTTTTGTATTTTTTGTTTTTAATGGGGTGGGTGGGGCAGACATCAGTGGGGGGTAGAATTCAGTAGTGAGACAGCTCTGGTAAAAAAGCTGTTCCTCAGTCTACTTGTTCTAGTCCGGGGAATCTGAATCGCCTGCCGGATGGCAGGAGGGAAAACAGTTTGTGGGCAGGGTGAGAGGAGTCCTTAAGAATACTGCGTGCTCGACGCAAACAGTGTTTCTTCTGGATGTCCTCAATGGATGGAAGTGGAGTTCCTGTGATGCGCTGGGCAGTTTTCACCACCCGCTGCAGTGCCTTACGCTCAGCAACAGAGCAGCTCCCATACCAGACTGTGACACAGTTTGTTAGGATGCTCTCTATTGTACAGCGATAGAAGTTCACCAGGATGGCTGAGGACAGCTGGTTCTTCTTAAGTTTCCTCAGAAAGAATAAACGCTGGTGAGCCTTCTTGACCAGGCTGGAGGTGTTGGTGGTCCAGGACAGATCCTCCGAGATGTGGGTTCCCAGGAACTTGATGCATGAGACAGGCTCCACAGCAATCCCATTAATGTGGATGGGATCATGTGAGCCTCTTCTCACCTTCCTGAAGTCCACAATGAGCTCCTTGGTTTTGGTGGTGTTAAGGAGCAGATTATTGACTTTGCACCACGTGGCCAGATGCTGGACCTCTTCTCTGTAGGCAGTCTCATCGTTGTTGCTGATGAGACCGATCACCGTAGTGTCATCTGCAAACTTGATGATGGAGTTAGATCCAAACACAGGCCTGCAGTCGTGGGTGAAGAGGGAGTAGAGGAAGGGGCTCAGCACACAGCCTTGTGGTACACCGGTGTTGAGAGTGATAGTGGTGGAACAGATGTGGCCTGACCTAACATGCTGGGGTCTGTTGGTCAGGAAGTCCATAACCCAGTTGCACAGTGAGGTGTTAATGTCCAGATCTCTGAGTTTGGTGATTAACTTAGAGGGTATGACCGTGTTGAATGCTGAACTGAAGTCAACAAACAGCATCCGTGCGTAAGTATTTTTGTTGTCCAAGTGTGTGAGTACGGAGTGCAGTGCGATGGAGACTGCATCCTCAGTGCTCCTATTGCCTTGATAGGCAAACTGGTGGGGGTCCAGTGTGGAAGGCAGAGAGTCCTTCAGATGTGACAAGACTAGTCGCTCAAAGCACTTCATAACGATGGGTGTGAGTGCTACAGGGCGGTAGTCGTTTAGGCACACTGGGCTAGAGATTTTTGGCACTGGCACAATGGAGGTGGATTTGAAGCATGTTGGTACAGCTGCTTGGGCAAGGGACATGTTGAAAATGTCCGCGAATACCCCAGCGAGCTGCTCTGCACATGCCCGTAGTACGCGTCCAGGGATACCGTCTGGTCCAGCAGCCTTGCGCGCGTTGATCCGGCTTAGTGCAGTGTAAACCTCTGAGGAGGTGAGTGTGATGGGTGGGTCGGTTGAGGGGGTGATATTGGTGACCGTTTCATTATTGTCCTCTCAAAGCGAGCATAAAAGTCATTAAGCTCGTTCAGAAAGAAGACATTAGGTGCTGTGGGGTGGAGTGGTTGGGTTTGTAATCACTGATGGCCTGGATGCCCTGCCACATGCGTCGAGGTCAGAGTTGGTAAAGTGCTCCTCTAACTTCAGCTTGTAGCAGTACTTGGCCTTTTTGATGCCCCTCTTCAGATTTGCCCTGGAAGTGCTGTAGGCCTGTGCGTCACCTGATCTGAAGGCAGTGTTGCGTGCTTTCAACAGAAGGCGCACCTCCTTGTTCATCCATGGCTTCTGATTTGGGTATGTGGTGATCTGTTTCTGGGTAGTAACACTGTCTATGGTGGTGTTGATGTAATCCAGAACAGAGGAAGTGTAGTGGTCTATATCCGTGTGAGAGCCACAGGTAGCCTGGGAAGCAAACATACTCCAGTCTGTGTGTTGAAACCTGTCCTGGAGTGTGGAGTCAGCCCCCGCTGGCCAGACTTTGATGGTTCTCACTGATGGCTTCACACGGTTGATGAGGGGGGAGTACTTGGGGGTGAGGAACAAAGAAAGGTGATCCGATTGTCCTAGATGGGGGAAGGGGGTCACAGCATAGGCTTCAGCCATGTTTGTGTATACATGGTCCAAAGTTCTGTTTCCTCTGGTGTGACAGAAAACGTTTTGGTGAAATTTAGGAGGACTGCCTTCAAGTTAGAGTGATTAAAATCCCCCGCAACAATAAATGCAGCCTCCGGGTGAGTAGACTGTTGTTTACTGATGGCTGCATGAAGTTCGTTCATAGCAAGCTTGGCATCAGCATCGGGTGGAATATAAGCAGCAGTTATGATGGTGGATGTGAACTCCCGAGGCAGATAAAACGGTCTACTCTTAACCATGAGAAACTCTAGGTTGGCTGAGCAGTGTCTCCCAACGATAACAGAGTTTGTGCACCAAGCATTGTTAATATAAATGCACAATCCCCCGCCTCTGGTCTTACCGGAGTCATCCGCCGTTCTGTCTGCCCGGAATGTGTGGTGTCCAGCTATGCTGATAGCATGGTCTGGTATACTGCTGTTTAGCCATGTTTCGGTGAAGATCATGACATTGCAGTTCTGAAGTTTTTTGTTGTCTCTGATGCGGAGTCGAATCTCGTCCATTTTGTTCGCCAGTGACCGTACATTGGCAAGGAAAATGCTGGGTAAAGAGAGCCGATGTGGTGTTAGCTTTAGCTTAGCTCTTAGCCCTCCGCGCTTCCCCCGCCTTTGTTTACGATCGCGCCGCCGTCTTCGAGCACTTCCGCCCGGCCGGGAAGAGCGCTCAGCCTCGGTAGTTCTGACGATCTCCGGGACGAGTTGAAGGTTGCCGTTAAAACTGTCTGAAAATGATGAACCAATATCCAAAAGCTCATGTCGGGTGTACGATGTAAAGGCACTGCTGTTCTGCACGAACAGACCCGAAAAGAGCAGATAAAATACTGCAAAACTGCAGAAACTGGAGAGACGCTGAGCCTCGCGATGTGTACGCGCCGCCATCTTGGTCTTAATTCACCAGAGCAAAGAGGTTCAGTCGCTTAGCTGGTCAATGTCCCTATCTTAATATCCCGGATTGGCAAGGGCAGCATGTAGTTTCACAAGGGTGAATCCATGTCTTCGACCGGGTGCCATGACTTAGCTGGATAAAGCAAGTCACGACAAACTGGTAAATGGGAGGTCCTGAGTACAAATCACATCTGAGTCTCTGGCAGGGTTGTAGAATCGTCTTCGAGAGTGTGGCTTGAATTCCAGCAGTGCCTTTGGTGGGGCTGGAGCACCATCAGTGAAAGTGTGGCTTTTCTTTCCTGAAGTGAAATGCAAACGACGGTAGCAAAAAGAGGGCCGGGGCAACAGGCAGTTGCTCCATTGCGCCACCCCTCAGCTGCTAACAAACAATACTAGCCAAGGCAAAGTGCCAAAAGAAGCAAGGTGCCGTGGCTTAGCTGGTCAAAGCGCCTGTCTTGTAAACAGGAGATCCTGGGTTCGAATCCCAGCGGTGCCTGCAGGGGGCTCTGGCAATCACCTTAGGCAGTGTGGCTTTTCTTTCCTGAAACGGAATGCAAACGGCGGGAGTTTCAGTAGGCCGATTCACCAATGCGCCACTCATCAGCTGCTGCAAAAAAAATACTGGCCAGGGCGAATGGGTGATAGCAGGAGAATAGGGTGGCTTGTGAAGAGACACAAATCCCAGCTGAGCCTTTCTGCATTCTGAAAGCCCTCACAAGCGAGAATTCAGTATCGCTGGAGCAATGGACTTCTACTCTGACAGATGAGGAGATTCACAGGTTGTGGCTATATCAAGGATAGCGCGGCATGCAAATGAGGTGCCATGGCTTAGCTGGTCAAAGTGCCTGTCTTGTAAAAAGCTGAAATCAAGCGACCTTGCTTTCAGTAGGCTGCTTTGCTAAAACCTTCACATGGCTCAGCAAGCCATGACAACAGGCTCTGTGGCGCAATGGATAGCGCATTGGACTTCTAGACTGCTACATGAGGTGATTCAAAGGTTGTGGGTTCGAGTCCCACCAGAGTCGTTTCCTTTTGCCTTTCTTAAGGCCGCTCGGCCAACAAACACCGAGACTTCCTGACCACCCTGATTCAGCTGTCATGAAAACATTGCTCTGTGGCCTCTGTTTCGGACAGGAAGGCGACCTCACATCGATTGGACCGAGACAAGCTGTGAAGTAGGAGCTGCAATTCCGTCTCCAAACCATCCTTTCTGACTTCGCAACATTTTCAAGCAGTCCAGCTCTGCATGCTGTGCTCAGCACAAGCCCACAGGCGCTGTGGCTTAGTTGGTTAAAGCGCCTGTCTAGTAAACAGGAGATCCTGGGTTCGAATCCCAGCAGTGCCTTCCTTGTCCACTCATCTGGTCAGGATTCAACCTTCAGCTCCCTTTTCCAAGGTAGCGCGACCTTCTGATGCACCACAGCAAAGAGGTGCCGTGGCTTGTCAACCTTCCTATCTTGAGATTCTGGGTTGGCCAGGGCAGCATGTAGTTTCACCAGGGTGAATTCATGTCTACGACCGGTGCCGTGACTTAGCTGGATAAAGCACCTGTCTGGTCAACGGGAGGTCCTGAGTACAAATCCCATCGGAGTCTCGGGCAGGGTTGTACAATCGTCTTCGAGAGTGTGGCTTTAATTTCCAAAAGCGGAACAGCAGGCAGTTTCTCCTGTGTGCCACCCACCAGTTGCTGACAAAGCACACTGGCCGGGGCAAACGCACAGCTCTGCAAGGGTGCCGTGGCTTAGTTGGTCAAAGCGCCTGTTTTGTAAACAGGAGATCCTGGGTTCAAATCCCAGCGGTACCTTTATTGGGGTGGTAGCATCACGTTGGAGAGCGTGGCTTTTCTTTCCTGAAGCTGAGTGCAAATGGGTGGGAGTTTCAGTAGGCCATTTCACCAGTGTGCCGCTTATCAACTGCTGCCAAAAAACACTGGCCAGGGACGAATGCATGACTGCAGCAGGGAGCTGTGGCTTGGAAAACGGAGTTCTTGGCTTCGAAAGTCCAGCGGTGCCTTTGGTGGGGCTGGAGCACC
The DNA here is from genome assembly GCF_018831695.1 of Puntigrus tetrazona. Classification (NCBI taxonomy): domain Eukaryota; kingdom Metazoa; phylum Chordata; class Actinopteri; order Cypriniformes; family Cyprinidae; genus Puntigrus; species Puntigrus tetrazona. The sequence goes on from NW_025048114.1 coordinate 1,373,985, forward strand.
ATCAAAGAAAGTGTGGCTTTTCTTTCCTGAAGTGAAATGCAAACGACGGTAGCAAAGAGGGCCGGGCAACAGGCAGTTGCTCCATTGCGCCACCCTCAGCTGCTTACAAACAATACTAGCCAAGGCAAAGTGCCAGAAGAAGCGAGGTGCCGTGGCTTAGCTGGTCAAAGCGCCTGTCTTGTAAACAGGAGATCCTGGGTTCGAATCCCAGCGGTGCCTGCAGGGGGCTCTAGCAATCACCTTAGGCAGTGTGGCTTTTCTTTCCTGAAACGGAATGCAAACGGCGGGAGTTTCAGTAGGCCGATTCACCAGTGCGCCACTCATCAGCTGCTGCAAAAACACTGGCCAGGGCGAATGGGTGATAGCAGGAGGATAGGGTGGCTTGTGAAGAGGCACAAATCCCAGCTGAGCCTTTCTGCATTCTGAAAGCCCTCACAAGCGAGAATTCAGTATCGCTGGAGCAATGGACTTCTACTCTGACAGATGAGGAGATTCACAGGTTGTGGCTATATCAAGGATAGCGCGGCATGCAAATGAGGTGCCATGGCTTAGCTGGTCAAAGTGCCTGTCTTGTAAAAAAGCTGAAATCAAGCGACCTTGCTTTCAGTAGGCTGCTTTGCTAAAACCTTCACATGGCTCGGCGAGCCGTGACAACAGGCTCTGTGGCGCAATGGATAGCGCATTGGACTTCTAGACTGCCACATGAGGTGATTCAAAGGTTGTGGGTTCGAGTCCCACCAGAGTCGTTTCTTTTGCCTTTCTTAAGGCCGCTCGCCAACAAACACCGAGACTTCCTGACCACCCTGATTCAGCTGTCATGAAAACATTGCTCTGTGGCCTCTGTTTCGGACAGGAAGGCGACCTCACATCGATTGGACCGAGACAAGCTGTGAAGTAGGAGCTGCAATTCCGTTTCCAAACCATCCTTTCTGACATCGCAACATTGCTCAGCACAAGCCCACAGGCGCTGTGGCTTAGTTGGTTAAAGCGCCTGTCTAGTAAACAGGAGATCCTGGGTTCGAATCCCAGCAGTGCCTTCCTTGTTCACTCATCTGTCGCTGGTCAGGATTCAACCTTCAGCTCCCTTTTCCAAGATAGCGCGACCTTCTGATGCACCACAGCAAAGAGGTGCCGTGGCTTGTCAACCTTCCTATCTTGAGATTCTGGGTTGGCCAGGGCAGCATGTAGTTTCACCAGGGTGAATCCATGTCTACGACCGGGTGCCGTGACTTAGCTGGATAAAGCACCTGTCTGGTCAACGGGAGGTCCTGAGTACAAATCCCATCGGAGTCTCGGGCAGGGTTGTAGAATCGTCTTCGAGAGTGTGGCTTTAATTTCCAAAAGCGAACAGCAGGCAGTTTCTCCTGTGTGCCACCCACCAGTTGCTGACAAAGCACACTGGCCGGGCAAACGCACAGCTCTGCAAGGGTGCCGTGGCTTAGTTGGTCAAAGCGCCTGTTTTGTAAACAGGAGATCCTGGGTTCAAATCCCAGCGGTACCTTTATTGGGGTGGTAGCATCACGTTGGAGAGCGTGGCTTTTCTTTCCTGAAGCTGAGTGCAAATGGGTGGGAGTTTCAGTAGGCCATTTCACCAGTGTGCCGCTTATCAACTGCTGCCAAAAACACTGGCCAGGGACGAATGCATGACTGCAGCAGGGAGCTGTGGCTTGGAAAACGGAGTTCTTGGCTTCAAATTCCAGCGGTGCCTTTGGTGGGGCTGGAGCACCATCAAAGAAAGTGTGGCTTTTCTTTCCTGAAGTGAAATGCAAACGACGGTAGCAAAAGAGGGCCGGGGCAACAGGCAGTTGCTCCATTGCGCCACCCTCAGCTGCTTACAAACAATACTAGCCAAGGCAAAGTGCCAGAAGAAGCGAGGTGCCGTGGCTTAGCTGGTCAAAGCGCCTGTCTTGTAAACAGGAGATCCTGGGTTCGAATCCCAGCGGTGCCTGCAGGGGCTCTAGCAATCACCTTAGGCAGTGTGGCTTTTCTTTCCTGAAACGGAATGCAAACGGCGGGAGTTTCAGTAGGCCGATTCACCAGTGCGCCACTCATCAGCTGCTGCAAAAAACACTGGCCAGGGCGAATGGGTGATAGCAGGAGGATAGGGTGGCTTGTGAAGAGGCACAAATCCCAGCTGAGCCTTTCTGCATTCTGAAAGCCCTCACAAGCGAGAATTCAGTATCGCTGGAGCAATGGACTTCTACTCTGACAGATGAGGAGATTCACAGGTTGTGGCTATATCAAGGATAGCGCGGCATGCAAATGAGGTGCCATGGCTTAGCTGGTCAAAGTGCCTGTCTTGTAAAAAGCTGAAATCAAGCGACCTTGCTTTCAGTAGGCTGCTTTGCTAAAACCTTCACATGGCTCGGCGAGCCGTGACAACAGGCTCTGTGGCGCAATGGATAGCGCATTGGACTTCTAGACTGCCACATGAGGTGATTCAAAGGTTGTGGGTTCGAGTCCCACCAGAGTCGTTTCATTTTCCCTTTCTTAAGGCCGCTCGGCCAACAAACACCGAGACTTCCTGACCACCCTGATTCAGCTGTCATGAAAACATTGCTCTGTGGCCTCTGTTTCGGACAGGAAGGCGACCTCACATCGATTGGACCGAGACAAGCTGTGAAGTAGGAGCTGCAATTCCGTTTCCAAACCATCCTTTCTGACTTCGCAACATTGCTCAGCACAAGCCCACAGGCGCTGTGGCTTAGTTGGTTAAAGCGCCTGTCTAGTAAACAGGAGATCCTGGGTTCGAATCCCAGCAGTGCCTTCCTTGTTCACTCATCTGTCGCTGGTCAGGATTCAACCTTCAGCTCCTTTTCCAAGATAGCGCGACCTTCTGATGCACCACAGCAAAGAGGTGCCGTGGCTTGTCAACCTTCCTATCTTGAGATTCTGGGTTGGCCAGGGCAGCATGTAGTTTCACCAGGGTGAATCCATGTCTCGACCGGGTGCCGTGACTTAGCTGGATAAAGCACCTGTCTGGTCAACGGGAGGTCCTGAGTACAAATCCCATCGGAGTCTCGGGCAGGGTTGTAGAATCGTCTTCGAGAGTGTGGCTTTAATTTCCAAAAGCGGAACAGCAGGCAGTTTCTCCTGTGTACCACCCACCAGTTGCTGACAAAGCACACTGGCGGGCAAACGCACAGCTCTGCAAGGGTGCCGTGGCTTAGTTGGTCAAAGCGCCTGTTTCGTAAACAGGAGATCCTGGGTTCAAATCCCAGCGGTACCTTTATTGGGGTGGTAGCATCACGTTGGAGAGCGTGGCTTTTCTTTCCTGAAGCTGAGTGCAAATGGGTGGGAGTTTCAGTAGGCCATTTCACCAGTGTGCCGCTTATCAACTGCTGCCAAAAAACACTGGCCAGGGACGAATGCATGACTGCAGCAGGGAGCTGTGGCTTGGAAAACGGAGTTCTTGGCTTCAAATTCCAGCGGTGCCTTTGGTGGGGCTGGAGCACCATCAAAGAAAGTGTGGCTTTTCTTTCCTGAAGTGAAATGCAAACGACGGTAGCAAAAAGAGGGCCGGGCAACAGGCAGTTGCTCCATTGCGCCACCCTCAGCTGCTAACAAACAATACTAGCCAAGGCAAAGTGCCAGAAGAAGCGAGGTGCCGTGGCTTAGCTGGTCAGAGCGCCTGTCTTGTAAACAGGAGATCCTGGGTTCGAATCCCAGCGGTGCCTGCAGGGGCCTCTAGCAATTACCTTAGGCAGTGTGGCTTTTCTTTCCTGAAACGGAATGCAAACGGCGGGATTTTCAGTAGGCCGATTCACCAGTGCGCCACTCATCAGCTGCTGCAAAAACACTGGCCAGGGCGAATGGGTGATAGCAGGAGGATAGGGTGGCTTGTGAAGAGGCACAAATCCCAGCTGAGCCTTTCTGCATTCTGAAAGCCCTCACAAGCGAGAATTCAGTATCGCTGGAGCAATGGACTTCTACTCTGACAGATGAGGAGATTCACAGGTTGTGGCTATATCAAGGATAGCGCGCATGCAAATGAGGTGCCATGGCTTAGCTGGTCAAAGTGCCTGTCTTGTAAAAAGCTGAAATCAAGCGACCTTGCTTTCAGTAGGCTGCTTTGCTAAAACCTTCACATGGCTCGCGAGCCGTGACAACAGGCTCTGTGGCGCAATGGATAGCGCATTGGACTTCTAGACTGCCACATGAGGTGATTCAAAGGTTGTGGGTTCGAGTCCCACCAGAGTCGCTTTCATTTTGCCTTTCGTAAGGCCGCCGCCAACAAACACCGAGACTTCCTGACCACCCTGATTCAGCTGTCATGAAAACATTGCTCTGTGGCCTCTGTTTCGGACAGGAAGGCGACCTCACATCGATTGGACCGAGACAAGCTGTGAAGTAGGAGCTGCAATTCCGCTTCCAAACCATCCTTTCTGACATCGCAACATTGCTCAGCACAAGCCCACAGGCGCTGTGGCTTAGTTGGTTAAAGCGCCTGTCTAGTAAACAGGAGATCCTGGGTTCGAATCCCAGCAGTGCCTTCCTTGTTCACTCATCTGTCGCTGGTCAGGATTCAACCTTCAGCTCCTTTTCCAAGATAGCGCGACCTTCTGATGCACCACAGCAAAGAGGTGCCGTGGCTTGTCAACCTTCCTATCTTGAGATTCTGGGTTGGCCAGGGCAGCATGTAGTTTCACCAGGGTGAATCCATGTCTACGACCGGGTGCCGTGACTTAGCTGGATAAAGCACCTGTCTGGTCAACGGGAGGTCCTGAGTACAAATCCCATCGGAGTCTCGGGCAGGGTTGTAGAATCGTCTTCGAGAGTGTGGCTTTAATTTCCAAAAGCGGAACAGCAGGCAGTTTCTCCTGTGTGCCACCCACCAGTTGCTGACAAAGCACACTGGCCGGGGCAAACGCACAGGTCTACAAGGGTGCCGTGGCTTAGTTGGTCAAAGCGCCTGTTTCGTAAACAGGAGATCCTGGGTTCGAATCCCAGCGGTGCCTGCAGGGGGCTCTAGCAATCACCTTAGGCAGTGTGGCTTTTCTTTCCTGAAACGGAATGCAAACGGCGGGAGTTTCAGTAGGCCGATTCACCAGTGCGCCACTCATCAGCTGCTGCAAAAAAACACTGGCCAGGGCGAATGGGTGATAGCAGGAGGATAGGGTGGCTTGTGAAGAGGCACAAATCCCAGCTGAGCCTTTCTGCATTCTGAAAGCCCTCACAAGCGAGAATTCAGTATCGCTGGAGCAATGGACTTCTACTCTGACAGATGAGGAGATTCACAGGTTGTGGCTATATCAAGGATAGCGCGGCATGCAAATGAGGTGCCATGGCTTAGCTGGTCAAAGTGCCTGTCTTGTAAAAAGCTGAAATCAAGCGACCTTGCTTTCAGTAGGCTGCTTTGCTAAAACCTTCACATGGCTCGGCGAGCCGTGACAACAGGCTCTGTGGCGCAATGGATAGCGCATTGGACTTCTAGACTGCCACATGAGGTGATTCAAAGGTTGTGGGTTCGAGTCCCACCAGAGTCGTTTCATTTTTGCCTTTCTTAAGGCCGCTCGCCAACAAACACCGAGACTTCCTGACCACCCTGATTCAGCTGTCATGAAAACATTGCTCTGTGGCCTCTGTTTCGGACAGGAAGGCGACCTCACATCGATTGGACCGAGACAAGCTGTGAAGTAGGAGCTGCAATTCCGTTTCCAAACCATCCTTTCTGACTTCGCAACATTGCTCAGCACAAGCCCACAGGCGCTGTGGCTTAGTTGGTTAAAGCGCCTGTCTAGTAAACAGGAGATCCTGGGTTCGAATCCCAGCAGTGCCTTCCTTGTTCACTCATCTGTCGCTGGTCAGGATTCAACCTTCAGCTCCCTTTTCCAAGATAGCGACCTTCTGATGCACCACAGCAAAGAGGTGCCGTGGCTTGTCAACCTTCCTATCTTGAGATTCTGGGTTGGCCAGGGCAGCATGTAGTTTCACCAGGGTGAATCCATGTCTACGACCGGGTGCCGTGACTTAGCTGGATAAAGCACCTGTCTGGTCAACGGGAGGTCCTGAGTACAAATCCCATCGGAGTCTCGGGCAGGGTTGTAGAATCGTCTTGAGAGTGTGTGGCTTAATTTCCAAAAGCGGAACAGCAGGCAGTTTCTCCTGTGTGCCACCCACCAGTTGCTGACAAAGCACACTGGCCGGGGCAAACGCACAGCTCTGCAAGGGTGCCGTGGCTTAGTTGGTCAAAGCGCCTGTTTCCGTAAACAGGAGATCCTGGGTTCAAATCCCAGCGGTACCTTTATTGGGGTGGTAGCATCACGTTGGAGAGCGTGGCTTTTCTTTCCTGAAGCTGAGTGCAAATGGGTGGGAGTTTCAGTAGGCCATTTCACCAGTGTGCCGCTTATCAACTGCTGCCAAAAAACACTGGCCAGGGACGAATGCATGACTGCAGCAGGGAGCTGTGGCTTGGAAAACGGAGTTCTTGGCTTCAAATTCCAGCGGTGCCTTTGGTGGGGCTGGAGCACCATCAAAGAAAGTGTGGCTTTTCTTTCCTGAAGTGAAATGCAAACGACGGTAGCAAAAAGGGCCGGGCAACAGGCAGTTGCTCCATTGCGCCACCCCTCAGCTGCTAACAAACAATACTAGCCAAGGCAAAGTGCCAGAAGAAGCGAGGTGCCGTGGCTTAGCTGGTCAAAGCGCCTGTCTTGTAAACAGGAGATCCTGGGTTCGAATCCCAGCGGTGCCTGCAGGGGGCTCTAGCAATCACCTTAGGCAGTGTGGCTTTTCTTTCCTGAAACGGAATGCAAACGGCGGGAGTTTCAGTAGGCCGATTCACCAGTGCGCCACTCATCAGCTGCTGCAAAAAAACACTGGCCAGGGCGAATGGGTGATAGCAGGAGGATAGGGTGGCTTGTGAAGAGGCACAAATCCCAGCTGAGCCTTTCTGCATTCTGAAAGCCCTCACAAGCGAGAATTCAGTATCGCTGGAGCAATGGACTTCTACTCTGACAGATGAGGAGATTCACAGGTTGTGGCTATATCAAGGATAGCGCGGCATGCAAATGAGGTGCCATGGCTTAGCTGGTCAAAGTGCCTGTCTTGTAAAAAGCTGAAATCAAGCGACCTTGCTTTCAGTAGGCTGCTTTGCTAAAACCTTCACATGGCTCGGCGAGCCGTGACAACAGGCTCTGTGGCGCAATGGATAGCGCATTGGACTTCTAGACTGCCACATGAGGTGATTCAAAGGTTGTGGGTTCGAGTCCCACCAGAGTCGTTTCATTTTGCCTTTCTTAAGGCCGCTCGCCAACAAACACCGAGACTTCCTGACCACCCTGATTCAGCTGTCATGAAAACATTGCTCTGTGGCCTCTTTTTCGGACAGGAAGGCGACCTCACATCGATTGGACCGAGACAAGCTGTGAAGTAGGAGCTGCAATTCCGTTTCCAAACCATCCTTTCTGACTTCGCAACATTGCTCAGCACAAGCCCACAGGCGCTGTGGCTTAGTTGGTTAAAGCGCCTGTCTAGTAAACAGGAGATCCTGGGTTCGAATCCCAGCAGTGCCTTCCTTGTTCACTCATCTGTCGCTGGTCAGGATTCAACCTTCAGCTCCCTTTTCCAAGATAGCGCGACCTTCTGATGCACCACAGCAAAGAGGGGCCGTGGCTTGTCAACCTTCCTATCTTGAGATTCTGGGTTGGCCAGGGCAGCATGTAGTTTCACCAGGGTGAATCCATGTCTACGACCGGGTGCCGTGACTTAGCTGGATAAAGCACCTGTCTGGTCAACGGGAGGTCCTGAGTACAAATCCCATCGGAGTCTCGGGCAGGGTTGTAGAATCGTCTTCGAGAGTGTGGCTTTAATTTCCAAAAGCGGAACAGCAGGCAGTTTCTCCTGTGTGCCACCCACCAGTTGCTGACAAAGCACACTGGCCGGGGCAAACGCACAGGTCTACAAGGTTGCCGTGGCTTAGTTGGTCAAAGCGCCTGTTTCGTAAACAGGAGATCCTGGTTTCAAATCCCAGCGGTACCTTTATTGGGGTGGTAGCATCACGTTGGAGAGCGTGGCTTTTCTTTCCTGAAGCTGAGTGCAAATGGGTGGGAGTTTCAGTAGGCCATTTCACCAGTGTGCCGCTTATCAACTGCTGCCAAAAAACACTGGCCAGGGACGAATGCATGACTGCAGCAGGGAGCTGTGGCTTGGAAAACGGAGTTCTTGGCTTCGAAATTCCAGCGGTGCCTTTGGTGGGGCTGGAGCACCATCAAAGAAAGTGTGGCTTTTCTTTCCTGAAGTGAAATGCAAACGACGGTAGCAAAAAGAGGGCCAAGGGCAACAGGCAGTTGCTCCATTGCGCCACCCCTCAGCTGCTAACAAACAATACTAGCCAAGGCAAAGTGCCAGAAGAAGCGAGGTGCCGTGGCTTAGCTGGTCAAAGCGCCTGTCATGTAAACAGGAGATCCTGGGTTCGAATCCCATCGGTGCCTGCAGGGGGCTCTAGCAATCACCTTAGGCAGTGTGGCTTTTCTTTCCTGAAACGGAATGCAAACGGCGGGAGTTTCAGTAGGCCGATTCACCAGTGCGCCACTCATCAGCTGCTGCAAAAAAACACTGGCCAGGGCGAATGGGTGATAGCAGGAGGATAGGGTGGCTTGTGAAGAGGCACAAATCCCAGCTGAGCCTTTCTGCATTCTGAAAGCCCTCACAAGCGAGAATTCAGTATCGCTGGAGCAATGGACTTCTACTCTGACAGATGAGGAGATTCACAGGTTGTGGCTATATCAAGGATAGCGCGGCATGCAAATGAGGTGCCATGGCTTAGCTGGTCAAAGTGCCTGTCTTGTAAAAGCTGAAATCAAGCGACCTTGCTTTCAGTAGGCTGCTTTGCTAAAACCTTCACATGGCTCAGCGAGCCGTGACAACAGGCTCTGTGGCGCAATGGATAGCGCATTGGACTTCTAGACTGCCACATGAGGTGATTCAAAGGTTGTGGGTTCGAGTCCAACCAGAGTCGTTTCATTTTGCCTTTCTTAAGGCCGCTCGGCCAACAAACACCGAGACTTCCTGACCACCATGATTCAGCTGTCATAAAAACATTGCTCTGTGGCCTCTGTTTCGGACAGGAAGGCGACCTCACATCGATTGGACCGAGACAAGCTGTGAAGTAGGAGCTGCAATTCCGTTTCAAACCATCCTTTCTGACTTCGCAACATTGCTCAGCACAAGCCCACAGGCGCTGTGGCTTAGTTGGTTAAAGCGCCTGTCTAGTAAACAGGAGATCCTGGGTTCGAATCCCAGCAGTGCCTTCCTTGTTCACTCATCTGTCGCTGGTCAGGATTCAACCTTCAGCTCCCTTTTCCAAGATAGCGCGACCTTCTGATGCACCACAGCAAAGAGGTGCCGTGGCTTGTCAACCTTCCTATCTTGAGATTCTGGGTTGGCCAGGGCAGCATGTAGTTTCACCAGGGTGAATCCATGTCTATGACCGGGTGCCGTGACTTAGCTGGATAAAGCACCTGTCTGGTCAACGGGAGGTCCTGAGTACAAATCCCATCGGAGTCTCGGGCAGGGTTGTAGAATCGTCTTCGAGAGTGTGGCTTTAATTTCCAAAAGCGGAACAGCAGGCAGTTTCTCCTGTGTGCCACCCACCAGTTGCTGACAAAGCACACTGGCCGGGGCAAACGCACAGCTCTACAAGGGTGCCGTGGCTTAGTTGGTCAAAGCGCCTGTTTCGTAAACAGGAGATCCTGGGTTCAAATCCCAGCGGTACCTTTATTGGGGTGGTAGCATCACGTTGGAGAGCGTGGCTTTTCTTTCCTGAAGCTGAGTGCAAATGGGTGGGAGTTCCAGTAGGCCATTTCACCAGTGTGCCGCTTATCAACTGCTGCCAAAAAACACTGGCCAGGGACGAATGCATGACTGCAGCAGGGAGCTGTGGCTTGGAAAACGGAGTTCTTGGCTTCGAAATTCCAGCGGTGCCTTTGGTGGGGCTGGAGCACCATCAAAGAAAGTGTGGCTTTTCTTTCCTGAAGTGAAATGCAAACGACGGTAGCAAAAAGAGGGCCGGGGCAACAGGCAGTTGCTCCATTGCGCCACCCCTCAGCTGCTAACAAACAATACTAGCCAATGCAAAGTGCCAGAAGAAGCGAGGTGCCGTGGCTTAGCTGGTCAAAGCGCCTGTCTTGTAAACAGGAGATCCTGGGTTCGAATCTCAGCGGTGCCTGCAGGGGCTCTAGCAATCACCTTAGGCAGTGTGGCTTTTCTTTCCTGAAACGGAATGCAAACGGCGGGAGTTTCAGTAGGCCGATTCACCAGTGCGCCACTCATCAGCTGCTGCAAAAACACTGGCCAGGGCGAATGGGTGATAGCAGGAGGATAGGGTGGCTTGTGAAGAGGCACAAATCCCAGCTGAGCCTTTCTGCATTCTGAAAGCCCTCACAGCGAGAATTCAGTATCGCTGGAGCAATGGACTTCTACTCTGACAGATGAGGAGATTCACAGGTTGTGGCTATATCAAGGATAGCGCGGCATGCAAATGAGGTGCAATGGCTTAGCTGGTCAAAGTGCCTGTCTTGTAAAAAGCTGAAATCAAGCGACCTTGCTTTCAGTAGGCTGCTTTGCTAAAACCTTCACATGGCTCGGCGAGCCGTGACAACAGGCTCTGTGGCGCAATGGATAGCGCATTGGACTTCTAGACTGCCACATGAGGTGATTCAAAGGTTGTGGGTTCGAGTCCCACCAGAGTCGTTTCATTTTGCCTTTCTTAAGGCCGCTCGGCCAACAAACACCGAGACTTCCTGACCACCCTGATTCAGCTGTCATGAAAACATTGCTCTGTGGCCTCTGTTTCGGACAGGAAGGCGACCTCACATCGATTGGACCGAGACAATGTGGACCTGAATGTGGAGAAGACAAAGGAGATTGTTGTGGACTTCAGGAGAGCGCACACCCAGCATGCTCCGCTGATCATCGACGGTGCTGTAGTGGAGAGGGTGAACAGCACCAAGTTCCTGGGTGTGCACATATCTGAAGACCTATCATGGAGTCACAACACCGCATCACTGGCCAAAAAAGCCCATCAGCGCCTGTACTTTCTCCGTAAACTGAAAAGAGCAAAAGCCCCACCCCCCATCATGCAGAACTTCTACAGAGGCACCATCGAGAGCATCCTGTCCAGCTGCATCACGGTGTGGCACGGAGCCTGCACCGTGTCCTGCCGTAACACACTGCAGCGCATCGTGAGAGCTGCTGAGAAAATCATTGGTGTCTCTCTCCCCTCTCTCTTGGACATTTTCAACGTTCGTCTCACACGAAAAAAGCCACCAGGATAGCAGGAGACCCCACCCACCCATCCCACTGCCTCTTCAACCTGCTGCCGTCGGGAAGAGATGCGGAGTCTCTCAGCCAGAACCAGCAGGCTCAGGGACAGTTTCATCCACCAGGCGGTCAGGAGACTCAACTCCCTACCTGTTCTGCCTTCACTCACCTCTATCTCTGGCCCCTGCCTCAGGCCTCAGACCTCAGACTGTGATCCCGCCCCCCACATAAACTCATAATCTCAGGGTCTACACTTTTGCACCTCAACGCACTACCTCACTTTAACTTAATTTAATTTTCCAACAAGTGCCTTGTCTGTATGTTTAATGTCTGTCTGTTTAATGTTGCACTATTTATATTTTAGATATTTTAGATATTTTACCATTATTTTATTATACTTTAGTTTTTTTATTCTTTTATCTTTATTCTTTTATTCTGCATGATTGCAAGGTCAGAAGGGAAGGAATTTCATCTGTGCTGTATGTTGTACATAGAGCATATTTGACAATAAAGTTGACTTGACTTGACTTGACTTGACAAGCTGTGAAGTAGGAGCTGCAATTCCGTTTCCAAACCATCCTTTCTGACTTCGCAACATTGCTCAGCACAAGCCCACAGGCGCTGTGGCTTAGTTGGTTAAAGCACCTGTCTAGTAAACAGGAGATCCTGGGTTCGAATCCCAGCAGTGCCTTCCTTGTTCACTCATCTGTCGCTGGTCAGGATTCAACCTTCAGCTCCCTTTTCCAAGATAGCGCGACCTTCTGATGCACCACAGCAAAGAGGTGCCGTGGCTTGTCAACCTTCCTATCTTGAGATTCTGGGTTGGCCAGGGCAGCATGTAGTTTCACCAGGGTGAATCCATGTCTACGACCGGGTGCCGTGACTTAGCTGGATAAAGCACCTGTCTGGTCAACGGAGATCCTGAGTACAAATCCCATCGGAGTCTCGGGCAGGGTTGTAGAATCGTCTTCGAGAGTGTGGCTTTAATTTCCAAAAGCGGAACAGCAGGCAGTTTCTCCTGTGTGCCACCCACCAGTTGCTGACAAAGCACACTGGCTGGGCAAACGCACAGCTCTGCAAGGGTGCCGTGGCTTAGTTAGGTCAAAGCGCCTGTTTCGTAAACAGGAGATCCTGGGTTCACATCCCAGCGGTACCTTTATTGGGGTGGTAGCATCACGTTGGAGAGCGTGGCTTTTCTTTCCTGAAGCTGAGTGCAAATGGGTGGGAGTTTCAGTAGGCCATTTCACCAGTGTGCCGCTTATCAACTGCTGCCAAAAAACACTGGCCAGGGACGAATGCATGACTGCAGCAGGGAGCTGTGGCTTGGAAAACGGAGTTCTTGGCTTGAAATTCCAGCGGTGCCTTTGGTGGGGCTGGAGCACCATCAAAGAAAGTGTGGCTTTTCTTTCCTGAAGTGAAATGCAAACGACGGTAGCAAAGAGGCCGGGGCAACAGGCAGTTGCTCCATTGCGCCACCCTCAGCTGCTAACAAACAATACTAGCCAAGGCAAAGTGCCAGAAGAAGCGAGGTGCCGTGGCTTAGCTGGTCAAAGCGCCTGTCTTGTAAACAGGAGATCCTGGGTTCGAATCCCAGCGGTGCCTGCAGGGGGCTCTAGCAATCACCTTAGGCAGTGTGGCTTTTCTTTCCTGAAACGGAATGCAAACGGCGGGAGTTTCAGTAGGCCGATTCACCAGTGCGCCACTCATCAGCTGCTGCAAAAACACTGGCCAGGGCGAATGGGTGATAGCAGGAGGATAGGGTGGCTTGTGAAGAGGCACAAATCCCAGCTGAGCCTTTCTGCATTCTGAAAGCCCTCACAAGCGAGAATTCAGTATCGCTGGAGCAATGGACTTCTACTCTGACAGATGAGGAGATTCACAGGTTGTGGCTATATCAAGGATAGCGGGCATGCAAATGAGGTGCCATGGCTTAGCTGGTCAAAGTGCCTGTCTTGTAAAAAGCTGAAATCAAGCGACCTTGCTTTCAGTAGGCTGCTTTGCTAAAACCTTCACATGGCGCGGCGAGCCGTGACAACAGGCTCTGTGGCGCAATGGATAGCGCATTGGACTTCTAGACTGCCACATGAGGTGATTCAAAGGTTGTGGGTTCGAGTCCCACCAGAGTCGTTTCATTTGCCTTTCTTAAGGCCGCTCGCCAACAAACACCGAGACTTCCTGACCACCCTGATTCAGCTGTCATGAAAACATTGCTCTGTGGCCTCTGTTTCGACAGGAAGGCGACCTCACATCGATTGGACCGAGACAAGCTGTGAAGTAGGAGCTGCAATTCCGCTTCCAAACCATCCTTTCTGACTTCGCAACATTGCTCAGCACAAGCCCACAGGCGCTGTGGCTTAGTTGGTTAAAGCGCCTGTCTAGTAAACAGGAGATCCTGGGTTCGAATCCCAGCAGTGCCTTCCTTGTTCACTCATCTGTCGCTGGTCAGGATTCAACCTTCAGCTCCTTTTCCAAGATAGCGTGATCTTCTGATGCACCACAGCAAAGAGGTGCCGTGGCTTGTCAACCTTCCTATCTTGAGATTCTGGGTTGGCCAGGGCAGCATGTAGTTTCACCAGGGTGAATCCATGTCTCACGACCGGGTGCCGTGACTTAGCTGGATAAAGCACCTGTCTGGTCAACGGGAGGTCCTGAGTACAAATCCCATCGGAGTCTCGGGCAGGGTTGTAGAATCGTCTTCGAGAGTGTGGCTTTAATTTCCAAAAGCGGAACAGCAGGCAGTTTCTCCTGTGTGCCACCCACCAGTTGCTGACAAAGCACACTGGCCGGGCAAACGCACAGCTCTGCAAGGGTGCCGTGGCTTAGTTGGTCAAAGCGCCTGTTTCTGTAAACAGGAGATCCTGGGTTCAAATCCCAGCGGTACCTTTATTGGGGTGGTAGCATCACGTTGGAGAGCGTGGCTTTTCTTTCCTGAAGCTGAGTGCAAATGGGTGGGAGTTTCAGTAGGCCATTTCACCAGTGTGCCGCTTATCAACTGCTGCCAAAAAACACTGGCCAGGGACGAATGCATGACTGCAGCAGGGAGCTGTGGCTTGGAAAACGGAGTTCTTGGCTTCAAATTCCCAGCGGTGCCTTTGGTGGGGCTGGAGCACCATCAAAGAAAGTGTGGCTTTTCTTTCCTGAAGTGAAATGCAAACGACGGTAGCAAAAGAGGGCCGGGGCAACAGGCAGTTGCTCCATTGCGCCATCCTCAGCTGCTAACAAACAATACTAGCCAAGGCAAAGTGCCAGAAGAAGCGAGGTGCCGTGGCTTAGCTGGTCAAAGCGCCTGTCTTGTAAACAGGAGATCCTGGGTTCGAATCCCAGCGGTGCCTGCAGGGGGCTCTAGCAATCACCTTAGGCAGTGTGGCTTTTCTTTCCTGAAACGGAATGCAAACGGCGGGAGTTTCAGTAGGTCGATTCACCAGTGCGCCACTCATCAGCTGCTGCAAAAAAACACTGGCCAGGCGAATGGGTGATAGCAGGAGGATAGGGTGGCTTGTGAAGAGGCACAAATCCCAGCTGAGCCTTTCTGCATTCTGAAAGCCCTCACAAGCGAGAATTCAGTATCGCTGGAGCAATGGACTTCTACTCTGACAGATGAGGAGATTCACAGGTTGTGGCTATATCAAGGATAGCGCGGCATGCAAATGAGGTGCCATGGCTTAGCTGGTCAAAGTGCCTGTCTTGTAAAAAGCTGAAATCAAGCGACCTTGCTTTCAGTAGGCTGCTTTGCTAAAACCTTCACATGGCTCGGCGAGCCGTGACAACAGGCTCTGTGGCGCAATGGATCGCGCATTGGACTTCTAGACTGCCACATGAGGTGATTCAAAGGTTGTGGGTTCGAGTCCCACCAGAGTCGTTTCATTTTGCCTTTCTTAAGGCCGCCGGCCAACAAACACCGAGACTTCCTGACCACCCTGATTCAGCTGTCATGAAAACATTGCTCTGTGGCCTCTGTTTCGGACAGGAAGGCGACCTCACATCGATTGGACCGAGACAAGCTGTGAAGTAGGAGCTGCAATTCCGCTTTCCAAACCATCCTTTCTGACTTCGCAACATTGCTCA
Source organism: Puntigrus tetrazona (assembly GCF_018831695.1). Classification (NCBI taxonomy): domain Eukaryota; kingdom Metazoa; phylum Chordata; class Actinopteri; order Cypriniformes; family Cyprinidae; genus Puntigrus; species Puntigrus tetrazona. The sequence continues at coordinate 1,389,309 of NW_025048114.1, forward strand.
GCACAAGCCCACAGGCGCTGTGGCTTAGTTGGTTAAAGCGCCTGTCTAGTAAACAGGAGATCCTGGGTTCGAATCCCAGCAGTGCCTTCCTTGTTCACTCATCTGTCGCTGGTCAGGATTCAACCTTCAGCTCCTTTTCCAAGATAGCGCGACCTTCTGATGCACCACAGCAAAGAGGTGCCGTGGCTTGTCAACCTTCCTATCTTGAGATTCTGGGTTGGCCAGGGCAGCATGTAGTTTCACCAGGGTGAATCCATGTCTACGACCGGTGCCGTGACTTAGCTGGATAAAGCACCTGTCTGGTCAACGGGAGGTCCTGAGTACAAATCCCATCGGAGTCTCGGGCAGGGTTGTAGAATCGTCTTGAGAGTGTGGCTTTAATTTCCAAAAGCGGAACAGCAGGCAGTTTCTCCTGTGTGCCACCCACCAGTTGCTGACAAAGCACACTGGCCGGGGCAAACGCACAGCTCTGCAAGGGTGCCGTGGCTTAGTTGGTCAAAGCGCCTGTTTCGTAAACAGGAGATCCTGGGTTCAAATCCCAGCGGTACCTTTATTGGGGTGGTAGCATCACGTTGAGAGCGTGGCTTTTCTTTCCTGAAGCTGAGTGCAAATGGGTGGGAGTTTCAGTAGGCCATTTCACCAGTGTGCCGCTTATCAACTGCTGCCAAAAACACTGGCCAGGGACGAATGCATGACTGCAGCAGGAGCTGTGGCTTGGAAACGGAGTTCTTGGCTTCAAATTCCAGCGGTGCCTTTGGTGGGGCTGGAGCACCATCAAAGAAAGTGTGGCTTTTCTTTCCTGAAGTGAAATGCAAACGACGGTAGCAAAAAGAGGGCCGGGGCAACAGGCAGTTGCTCCATTGCGCCACCCTCAGCTGCTAACAAACAATACTAGCCAAGGCAAAGTGCCAGAAGAAGCGAGGTGCCGTGGCTTAGCTGGTCAAAGCGCCTGTCTTGTAAACAGGAGATCCTGGGTTCGAATCCCAGCGGTGCCTGCAGGGGGCTCTAGCAATCACCTTAGGCAGTGTGGCTTTTCTTTCACCTGAAACGGAATGCAAACGGCGGGAGTTTCAGTAGGCCGATTCACCAGTGCGCCACCTCATCAGCTGCTGCAAAAACACTGGCCAGGGCGAATGGGTGATAGCAGGAGGATAGGGTGGCTTGTGAAGAGGCACAAATCCCAGCTGAGCCTTTCTGCATTCTGAAAGCCCTCACAAGCGAGAATTCAGTATCGCTGGAGCAATGGACTTCTACTCTGACAGATGAGGAGATTCACAGGTTGTGGCTATATCAAGGATAGCGCGGCATGCAAATGAGGTGCCATGGCTTAGCTGGTCAAAGTGCCTGTCTTGTAAAAAGCTGAAATCAAGCGACCTTGCTTTCAGTAGGCTGCTTTGCTAAAACCTTCATATGCATGGCTCGGCGAGCCGTGACAACAGGCTCTGTGGCGCAATGGATAGCGCATTGGACTTCTAGACTGCCACATGAGGTGATTCAAAGGTTGTGGGTTCTGAGTCCCACCAGAGTCGTTTCATTTTGCCTTTCTTAAGGCCGCCGCCAACAAACACCGAGACTTCCTGACCACCCTGATTCAGCTGTCATGAAAACATTGCTCTGTGGCCTCTGTTTCGGACAGGAAGGCGACCTCACATCGATTGGACCGAGACAAGCTGTGAAGTAGGAGCTGCAATTCCGTTTCCAAACCATCCTTTCTGACTTCGCAACATTGCTCAGCACAAGCCCACAGGCGCTGTGGCTTAGTTGGTTAAAGCGCCTGTCTAGTAAACAGGAGATCCTGGGTTCGAATCCCAGCAGTGCCTTCCTTGTTCACTCATCTGTCGCTGGTCAGGATTCAACCCTTCAGCTCCCTTTTCCAAGATAGCGACCTTCTGATGCACCACAGCAAAGAGGTGCCGTGGCTTGTCAACCTTCCTATCTTGAGATTCTGGGTTGGCCAGGGCAGCATGTAGTTTCACCAGGGTGAATCCATGTCTCACGACCGGGTGCCGTGACTTAGCTGGATAAAGCACCTGTCTGGTCAACGGGAGGTCCTGAGTACAAATCCCATCGGAGTCTCGGGCAGGGTTGTAGAATCGCTTCTCTCTAGAGTGTTTAAATTTCCAAAGCGGAACAGCAGGCAGTTTCTCCTGTGTGCCACCCACAGTTGCTGACAAAGCACACTGGCCGGGCAACGCACAGCTCTGCAAGGGTGCCGTGGCTTAGTTGGTCAAAGCGCCTGTTTCGTAAACAGGAGATCCTGGGTTCAAATCCCAGCGGTACCTTTTTATTGGGGTGGTAGCATCACGTTGGAGAGCGTGGCTTTTCTTTCCTGAAGCTGAGTGCAAATGGGTGGGAGTTTCAGTAGGCCATTTCACCAGTGTGCCGCTTATCAACTGCTGCCAAAAACACTGGCCAGGGACGATGCATGACTGCAGCAGGGAGCTGTGGCTTGGAAAACGGAGTTCTTGGCTTCAAAATTCCAGCGGTGCCTTTGGTGGGGCTGGAGCACCATCAAAGAAAGTGTGGCTTTTCTTTCCTGAAGTGAAATGCAAACGACGGTAGCAAAAAGAGGGCGGGGCAACAGGCAGTTGCTCCATTGCGCCACCCCTCAGCTGCTAACAAACAATACTAGCCAAGGCAAAGTGCCAGAAGAAGCGAGGTGCCGTGGCTTAGCTGAATCAAAGCGCCTGTCTTGTAAACAGGAGATCCTGGGTTCGAATCCCAGCGGTGCCTGCAGGGGGCTCTAGCAATCACCTTAGGCAGTGTGGCTTTTCTTTCCTGAAGCGGAATGCAAACGGCGGGGAGTTTCAGTAGGCCGATTCACCAGTGCGCCACTCATCAGCTGCTGCAAAAAAACACTGGCCAGGGCGAATGGGTGATAGCAGGAGGATAGGGTGGCTTGTGAAGAGGCACAAATCCCAGCTGAGCCTTTCTGCATTCTGAAAGCCCTCACAAGCGAGAATTCAGTATCGCTGGAGCAATGGACTTCTACTCTGACAGATGAGGAGATTCACAGGTTGTGGCTATATCAAGGATAGCGCGGCATGCAAATGAGGTGCCATGGCTTAGCTGGTCAAAGTGCCTGTCTTGTAAAAGCTGAAATCAAGCGACCTTGCTTTCAGTAGGCTGCTTTGCTAAAACCTTCACATGGCTCGGCGAGCCGTGACAACAGGCTCTGTGGCGCAATGGATAGCGCATTGGACTTCTAGACTGCCACATGAGGTGATTCAAAGGTTGTGGGTTCGAGTCCCACCAGAGTCGTTTCATTTTGCCTTTCTTAAGGCCGCTCGCCAACAAACACCGAGACTTCCTGACCACCCTGATTCAGCTGTCATGAAAACATTGCTCTGTGGCCTCTTTTTCGGACAGGAAGGCGACCTCACATCGATTGGACCGAGACAAGCTGTGAAGTAGGAGCTGCAATTCCGTTTCCAAACCATCCTTTCTGACTTCGCAACATTGCTCAGCACAAGCCCACAGGCGCTGTGGCTTAGTTGGTTAAAGCGCCTGTCTAGTAAACAGGAGATCCTGGGTTCGAATCCCAGCAAGTGCCTTCCTTGTTCACTCATCTGTCGCTGGTCAGGATTCAACCTTCAGCTCCCTTTTCCAAGATAGCGCGACCTTCTGAGGCACCACAGCAAAGAGGTGCCGTGGCTTGTCAACCTTCCTATCTTGAGATTCTGGGTTGGCCAGGGCAGCATGTAGTTTCACCAGGGTGAATCCATGTCTCGACCGGGTGCCGTGACTTAGCTGGATAAAGCACCTGTCTGGTCAACGGGAGGTCCTGAGTACAAATCCCATCGGAGTCTCGGGCAGGGTTGTAGAATCGTCTTCGAGAGTGTGGCTTTAATTTCCAAAAGCGGAACAGCAGGCAGTTTCTCCTGTGTGCCACCCACCAGTTGCTGACAAAGCACACTGGCCGGGGCAACCGCACAGCTCTACAAGGGTGCCGTGGCTTAGTTGGTCAAAGCGCCTGTTTCAGAAACAGGAGATCCTGGGTTCAAATCCCAGCGGTACCCTTTATTGGGGTGGTAGCATCACGTTGGAGCGTGGGCTTTTCTTTCCTGAAGCTGAGTGCAAATGGGTGGGAGTTTCAGTAGGCCATTTCACCAGTGTGCCGCTTATCAACTGCTGCCAAAAAACACTGGCCAGGGACGAATGCATGACTGCAGCAGGGAGCTGTGGCTTGAAAACGGAGTTCTTGGCTTCAAATTCCAGCGGTGCCTTTGGTGGGGCTGGAGCACCATCAAAGAAAGTGTGGCTTTTCTTTCCTGAAGTGAAATGCAAACGACGGTAGCAAAGAGGGGCCGGGGCAACAGGCAGTTGCTCCATTGCGCCACCCCTCAGCTGCTAACAAACAATACTAGCCAAGGCAAAGTGCCAGAAGAAGCGAGGTGCCGTGGCTTAGCTGGTCAAAGCGCCTGTCTTGTAAACAGGAGATCCTGGGTTCGAATCCCAGCGGTGCCTGCAGGGGGGCCTAGCAATCACCTTAGGCAGTGTGGCTTTTTTCCTGAAGCGGAATGCAAACGGCGGGAGTTTCAGTAGGCGATTCACCAGTGCGCCACTCATCAGCTGCTGCAAAAAACACTGGCCAGAGGCGAATGGGTGATAGCAGGAGGATAGGGTGGCTTGTGAAGAGGCACAAATCCCAGCTGAGCCTTTCTGCATTCTGAAAGCCCTCACAGCGAGAATTCAGTATCGCTGGAGCAATGGACTTCTACTCTGACAGATGAGGAGATTCACAGGTTGTGGCTATATCAAGGATAGCGCGGCATGCAAATGAGGTGCCATGGCTTAGCTGGTCAAAGTGCCTGTCTTGTAAAAAGCTGAAATCAAGCGACCTTGCTTTCAGTAGGCTGCTTTGCTAAAACCTTCACATGGCTCGTGAGCCGTGACAACAGGCTCTGTGGCGCGCAATGGATAGCGCATTGGACTTCTAGACTGCCACATGAGGTGATTCAAAGGTTGTGGGTTCAGAGTCCCACCAGAGTCGTTTCATTTTGCCTTTCTTAAGGCCGCTCGGCCAACAAACACCGAGACTTCCTGACCACCCTGATTCAGCTGTCATGAAAACATTGCTCTGTGGCCTCTGTTTCGGACAGGAAGCGACCTCACATCGATTGGACCGAGACAAGCTGTGAAGTAGGAGCTGCAATTCCGTTTCCAAACCATCCTTTTTCTGACTTCGCAACATTGCTCAGCACAAGCCCACAGGCGCTGTGGCTTAGTTGGTTAAAGCGCCTGTCTAGTAAACAGGAGATCCTGGGTTCGAATCCCAGCAGTGCCTTCCTTGTTCACTCATCTGTCGCTGGTCAGGATTCAACCTTCAGCCTTTTTTCAAGATAGCGCGACCTTCTGATGCACCACAGCAAAGAGGTGCCGTGGCTTGTCAACCTTCCTATCTTGAGATTCTGGGTTGGCCAGGCAGCATGTAGTTTCACCAGGGTGAATCCATGTCACGACCGGGTGCCGTGACTTAGCTGGATAAAGCACCTGTCTGGTCAACGGGAGGTCCTGAGTACAAATCCCATCGGAGTCTCGGGCAGGGTTGTAGAATCGTCTTAGAGAGTGTGGCTTTAATTTCCAAAAGCGGAACAGCAGGCAGTTTCTCCTGTGTGCCACCACCAGTTGCTGACAAAGCACACTGGCCGGGCAAACGCACAGCTCTGCAAGGGTGCCGTGGCTTAGTTGGTCAAAGCGCCTGTTTCGTAAACAGGAGATCCTGGGTTCAAATCCCAGCGGTACCTTTATTGGGGTGGTAGCATCACGTTGGAGAGCGTGGCTTTTCTTTCCTGAAGCTGAGTGCAAATGGGTGGGAGTTTCAGTAGGCCATTTCACCAGTGTGCCGCTTATCAACTGCTGCCAAAAACACTGGCCAGGACGAATGCATGACTGCAGCAGGGAGCTGTGGCTTGGAAAACGGAGTTCTTGGCTTGAAATTCCAGCGGTGCCTTTGGTGGGGCTGGAGCACCATCAAAGAAAGTGTGGCTTTCTTTCCTGAAGTGAAATGCAAGCGACGGTAGCAAAAGAGGGCGGGGCAACAGGCAGTTGCTCCATTGCGCCACCTCAGCTGCTAACAAACAATACTAGCCAAGGCAAAGTGCCAGAAGAAGCGAGGTGCCGTGGCTTAGCTGGTCAAAGCGCCTGTCTTGTAAACAGGAGATCCTGGGTTCGAATCCCAGCGGTGCCTGCAGGGGCTCTAGCAATCACCTTAGGCAGTGTGGCTTTTCTTTCCTGAAACGGAATGCAAGCGGCGGGAGTTTCAGTAGGCCGATTCACCAGTGCGCCACTCATCAGCTGCTGCAAAAAACACTGGCCAGGGCGAATGGGTGATAGCAGGAGGATAGGGTGGCTTGTGAAGAGGCACAAATCCCAGCTGAGCCTTTCTGCATTCTGAAAGCCCTCACAAGCGAGAATTCAGTATCGCTGGAGCAATGGACTTCTACTCTGACAGATGAGGAGATTCACAGGTTGTGGCTATATCAAGGATAGCGCGGCATGCAAATGAGGTGCCATGGCTTAGCTGGTCAAAGTGCCTGTCTTGTAAAGCTGAAATCAAGCGACCTTGCTTTCAGTAGGCTGCTTTGCTAAAACCTTCACATGGCTCGGCGAGCCGTGACAACAGGCTCTGTGGCGCAATGGATAGCGCATTGGACTTCTAGACTGCCACATGAGGTGATTCAAAGGTTGTGGGTTCGAGTCCCACCAGAGTCGTTTCATTTTGCCTTTCTTAAGGCCGCTCGGCCAACAAACACCGAGACTTCCTGACCACCTGATTCAGCTGTCATGAAAACATTGCTCTGTGGCCTCTGTTTCGGACAGGAAGCGACTTCTCACATCGATTGGACCGAGACAAGCTGTGAAGTAGGAGCTGCAATTCCGCTTCCAAACCATCCTTTCTGACTTCGCAACATTGCTCAGCACAAGCCCACAGGCGCTGTGGCTTAGTTGGTTAAAGCGCCTGTCTAGTAAACAGGAGATCCTGGGTTCGAATCCCAGCAGTGCCTTCCTTGTTCACTCATCTGTCGCTGGTCAGGATTCAACCTTCAGCTCCCTTTCCAAGATAGCGCGACCTTCTGATGCACCACAGCAAAGAGGTGCCGTGGCTTGTCAACCTTCCTATCTTGAGATTCTGGGTTGGCCAGGCAGCATGTAGTTTCACCAGGGTGAATCCATGTCTGGCGACCGGGTGCCGTGACTTAGCTGGATAAAGCACCTGTCTGGTCAACGGGAGGTCCTGAGTACAAATCCCATCGGAGTCTCGGGCAGGGTTGTAGAATCGCTCTTGAGAGTGTGGCTTTAATTTCCAAAAGCGGAACAGCAGGCAGTTTCTCCTGTGTGCCACCCACCAGTTGCTGACAAAGCACACTGGCCGGGCAAACGCGCACAGCTCTGCAAGGGTGCCGTGGCTTAGTTGGTCAAAGCGCCTGTTTCGTAAACAGGAGATCCTGGGTTCAAATCCCAGCGGTACCTTTATTGGGGTGGTAGCATCACGTTGGAGAGCGTGGCTTTTCTTTCCTGAAGCTGAGTGCAAATGGGTGGGAGTTTCAGTAGGCCATTTCACCAGTGTGCCGCTTATCAACTGCTGCCAAAAACACTGGCCAGGGGCGAATGCATGACTGCAGCAGGAGCTGTGGCTTGGAAAACGGAGTTCTTGGCTTCAAATTCCAGCGGTGCCTTTTGTGGGGCTGGAGCACCATCAAAGAAAGTGTGGCTTTTCTTCCTGAAGTGAAATGCAAACGACGGTAGCAAAAGAGGGCCGGGGCAACAGGCAGTTGCTCCATTGCGCCACCCTCAGCTGCTAACAAACAATACTAGCCAAGGCAAAGTGCCAGAAGAAGCGAGGTGCCGTGGCTTAGCTGGTCAAAGCGCCTGTCTTGTAAACAGGAGATCCTGGGTTGAATCCCAGCGGTGCCTGCAGGGGCTCTAGCAATCACCTTAGGCAGTGTGGCTTTTCTTTCCTGAAACGGAATGCAAGCGCGGGAGTTTCAGTAGGCCGATTCACCAGTGCGCCACTCATCAGCTGCTGCAAAAAACACTGGCCAGGCGAATGGGTGATAGCAGGAGGATAGGGTGGCTTGTGAAGAGGCACAAATCCCAGCTGAGCCTTTCTGCATTCTGAAAGCCCTCACAAGCGAGAATTCAGTATCGCTGGAGCAATGGACTTCTACTCTGACAGATGAGGAGATTCACAGGTTGTGGCTATATCAAGGATAGCGCGGCATGCAAATGAGGTGCCATGGCTTAGCTGGTCAAAGTGCCTGTCTTGTAAAAAGCTGAAATCAAGCGACCTTGCTTTCAGTAGGCTGCTTTGCTAAAACCTTCACATGGCTCGCGCGAGCCGTGACAACAGGCTCTGTGGCGCAATGGATAGCGCATTGGACTTCTAGACTGCCACATGAGGTGATTCAAAGGTTGTGGGTTCGAGTCCCACCAGAGTCGCTTCATTTGCCTTTCTTAAGGCCGCTCGCCAACAAACACCGAGACTTCCTGACCACCCTGATTCAGCTGTCATGAAAACATTGCTCTGTGGCCTCTGTTTCGGACAGGAAGGCGACCTCACATCGATTGGACCGAGACAAGCTGTGAAGTAGGAGCTGCAATTCCGTTTCCAAACCATCCTTTCTGACTTCGCAACATTGCTCAGCACAAGCCCACAGGCGCTGTGGCTTAGTTGGTTAAAGCGCCTGTCTAGTAAACAGGAGATCCTGGGTTGAATCCCAGCAGTGCCTTCCTTGTTCACTCATCTGTCGCTGGTCAGGATTCAACCTTCAGCTCCCTTTTCCAAGATAGCGCGACCTTCTGATGCACCACAGCAAAGAGGTGCCGTGGCTTGTCAACCTTCCTATCTTGAGATTCTGGGTTGGCCAGGGCAGCATGTAGTTTCACCAGGGTGAATCCATGTTCACGACCGGGTGCCGTGACTTAGCTGGATAAAGCACCTGTCTGGTCAACGGGAGGTCCTGAGTACAAATCCATCGGAGTCTCGGCAGGGTTGTAGAATCGTCTTGAGAGAGTGTGGCTTTAATTTCCAAAAGCGGAACAGCAGGCAGTTTCTCCTGTGTGCCACCCACCAGTTGCTGACAAAGCACACTGGCCGGGCAAACGCACAGCTCTGCAAGGGTGCCGTGGCTTAGTTGGTCAAAGCGCCTGTTTCAGTAAACAGGAGATCCTGGGTTCAAATCCCAGCGGTACCTTTATTGGGGTGGTAGCATCACGTTGGAGAGCGTGGCTTTTCTTTCCTGAAGCTGAGTGCAAATGGGTGGGAGTTTCAGTAGGCCATTTCACCAGTGTGCCGCTTATCAACTGCTGCCAAAAACACTGGCCAGGGACGAATGCATGACTGCAGCAGGGAGCTGTGGCTTGGAAAACGGAGTTCTTGGCTTCAAATTCCAGCGGTGCCTTTGGTGGGGCTGGAGCACCATCAAAGAAAGTGTGGCTTTTCTTTCCTGGAAGTGAAATGCAAACGACGGTAGCAAAAAGAGGCCGGGGCAACAGGCAGTTGCTCCATTGCGCCACCCTCAGCTGCTAACAAACAATACTAGCCAAGGCAAAGTGCCAGAAGAAGCGAGGTGCCGTGGCTTAGCTGGTCAAAGCGCCTGTCTTGTAAACAGGAGATCCTGGGTTGAATCCCAGCGGTGCCTGCAGGGGCTCTAGCAATCACCTTAGGCAGTGTGGCTTTTCTTTCCTGAAACGGAATGCAAACGGCGGGAGTTTCAGTAGGCGATTCACCAGTGCGCCACTCATCAGCTGCTGCAAAAACACTGGCCAGGGCGAATGGGTGATAGCAGGAGGATAGGGTGGCTTGTGAAGAGGCACAAATCCCAGCTGAGCCTTTCTGCATTCTGAAAGCCCTCACAAGAGAATTCAGTATCGCTGGAGCAATGGACTTCTACTCTGACAGATGAGGAGATTCACAGGTTGTGGCTATATCAAGGATAGCGCGGCATGCAAATGAGGTGCCATGGCTTAGCTGGTCAAAGTGCCTGTCTTGTAAAAGCTGAAATCAAGCGACCTTGCTTTCAGTAGGCTGCTTTGCTAAAACCTTCACATGGCTCGCGAGCCGTGACAACAGGCTCTGTGGCGCAATGGATAGCGCATTGGACTTCTAGACTGCCACATGAGGTGATTCAAAGGTTGTGGGTTCGAGTCCCACCAGAGTCGTTTCATTTGCCTTTCTTAAGGCCGCTCGGCCAACAAACACCGAGACTTCCTGACCACCCTGATTCAGCTGTCATGAAAACATTGCTCTGTGGCCTCTGTTTCGACAGGAAGGCGACCTCACATCGATTGGACCGAGACAAGCTGTGAAGTAGGAGCTGCAATTCCGTTTCCAAACCATCCTTTCTGACTTCGCAACATTGCTCAGCACAAGCCCACAGGCGCTGTGGCTTAGTTGGTTAAAGCGCCTGTCTAGTAAATAGGAGATCCTGGGTTCGAATCCCAGCAGTGCCTTCCTTGTTCACTCATCTGTCGCTGGTCAGGATTCAACCTTCAGCTCCTTTTCCAAGATAGCGCGACCTTCTGATGCACCACAGCAAAGAGGTGCCGTGGCTTGTCAACCTTCCTATCTTGAGATTCTGGGTTGGCCAGGGCAGCATGTAGTTTCACCAGGGTGAATCCATGTCTACGACCGGGTGCCGTGACTTAGCTGGATAAAGCACCTGTCTGGTCAACGGGAGGTCCTGAGTACAAATCCCATCGGAGTCTCGGGCAGGGTTGTAGAATCGCTTTCGAGAGTGTGGCTTTAATTTCCAAAGCGGAACAGCAGGCAGTTTCTCCTGTGTGCCACCCACCAGTTGCTGACAAAGCACACTGGCCGGGGCAAACGCACAGCTCTGCAAGGGTGCCGTGGCTTAGTTGGTCAAAGCGCCTGTTTCGTAAACAGGAGATCCTGGGTTCAAATCCCAGCGGTACCTTTATTGGGGTGGTAGCATCACGTTGGAGAGCGTGGCTTTTCTTTCCTGAAGCTGAGTGCAAATGGGTGGGAGTTTCAGTAGGCCATTTCACCAGTGTGCCGCTTATCAACTGCTGCCAAAAACACTGGCCAGGGACGAATGCATGACTGCAGCAGGAGCTGTGGCTTGGAAAACGGAGTTCTTGGCTTCAAAATTCCAGCGGTGCCTTTGGTGGGGCTGGAGCACCATCAAAGAAAGTGTGGCTTTTCTTTCCTGAAGTGAAATGCAAACGACGGTAGCAAAAAGAGGGCCGGGGCAACAGGCAGTTGCTCCATTGCGCCACCTCAGCTGCTAACAAACAATACTAGCCAAGGCAAAGTGCCAGAAGAAGCGAGGTGCCGTGGCTTAGCTGGTCAAAGCGCCTGTCTTGTAAACAGGAGATCCTGGGTTCGAATCCCAGCGGTGCCTGCAGGGGCTCTAGCAATCACCTTAGGCAGTGTGGCTTTTCTTTCCTGAAACGGAATGCAAACGGGCGGAGTTTCAGTAGGCCGATTCACCAGTGCGCCACTCATCAGCTGCTGCAAAAAACACTGGCCAGGGCGAATGGGTGATAGCAGGAGGATAGGGTGGCTTGTGAAGAGGCACAAATCCCAGCTGAGCCTTTCTGCATTCTGAAAGCCCTCACAAGCGAGAATTCAGTATCGCTGGAGCAATGGACTTCTACTCTGACAGATGAGGAGATTCACAGGTTGTGGCTATATCAAGGATAGCGCGGCATGCAAATGAGGTGCCATGGCTTAGCTGGTCAAAGTGCCTGTCTTGTAAAAAGCTGAAATCAAGCGACCTTGCTTTCAGTAGGCTGCTTTGCTAAAACCTTCACATGGCTCGGCGAGCCGTGACAACAGGCTCTGTGGCGCAATGGATAGCGCATTGGACTTCTAGACTGCCACATGAGGTGATTCAAAGGTTGTGGGTTCGAGTCCCACCAGAGTCGTTTCATTTTGCCTTTCTTAAGGCCGCTCGGCCAACAAACACCGAGACTTCCTGACCACCCTGATTCAGCTGTCATGAAAACATTGCTCTGTGGCCTCTGTTTCGGACAGGAAGGCGACCTCACATCGATTGGACCGAGACAAGCTGTGAAGTAGGAGCTGCAATTCCGTTTCCAAACCATCCTTTCTGACTTCGCAACATTGCTCAGCACAAGCCCACAGGCGCTGTGGCTTAGTTGGTTAAAGCGCCTGTCTAGTAAACAGGAGATCCTGGGTTCGAATCCCAGCAGTGCCTTCCTTGTTCACTCATCTGTCGCTGGTCAGGATTCAACCTTCAGCTCCCTTTTCCAAGATAGCGCGACCTTCTGATGCACCACAGCAAAGAGGTGCCGTGGCTTGTCAACCTTCCTATCTTGAGATTCTGGGTTGGCCAGGGCAGCATGTAGTTTCACCAGGGTGAATCCATGTCACGACCGGGTGCCGTGACTTAGCTGGATAAAGCACCTGTCTGGTCAACGGGAGGTCCTGAGTACAAATCCCATCGGAGTCTCGGGCAGGGTTGTAGAATCGCCTTCGAGAGTGTGGCTTTAATTTCCAAAAAGCGGAACAGCAGGCAGTTTCTCCTGTGTGCCACCCACCAGTTGCTGACAAAGCACACTGGCCGGGCAAACGCACAGCTCTGCAAGGGTGCCGTGGCTTAGTTGGTCAAAGCGCCTGTTTCAGTAAACAGGAGATCCTGGGTTCAAATCCCAGCGGTACCTTTATTGGGGTGGTAGCATCACGTTGGAGCGTGGCTTTTCTTTCCTGAAGCTGAGTGCAAATGGGTGGGAGTTTCAGTAGGCCATTTCACCAGTGTGCCGCTTATCAACTGCTGCCAAAAAACACTGGCCAGGGACGAATGCATGACTGCAGCAGGGAGCTGTGGCTTGGAAAACGGAGTTCTTGGCTTCAAATTCCAGCGGTGCCTTTGGTGGGGCTGGAGCACCATCAAAGAAAGTGTGGCTTTTCTTTCCTGAAGTGAAATGCAAACGACGGTAGCAAAGAGGGCCGGGCAACAGGCAGTTGCTCCATTGCGCCACCCCTCAGCTGCTAACAAACAATACTAGCCAAGGCAAAGTGCCAGAAGAAGCGAGGTGCCGTGGCTTAGCTGGTCAAAGCGCCTGTCTTGTAAACAGGAGATCCTGGGTTCGAATCCCAGCGGTGCCTGCAGGGGGCTCTAGCAATCACCTTAGGCAGTGTGGCTTTTCTTTCCTGAAACGGAATGCAAACGGCGGGAGTTTCAGTAGGCCGATTCACCAGTGCGCCACTCATCAGCTGCTGCAAAAACACTGGCCAGGCGAATGGGTGATAGCAGGAGGATAGGGTGGCTTGTGAAGAGGCACAAATCCCAGCTGAGCCTTTCTGCATTCTGAAAGCCCTCACAAGCGAGAATTCAGTATCGCTGGAGCAATGGACTTCTACTCTGACAGATGAGGAGATTCACAGGTTGTGGCTATATCAAGGATAGCGCGGCATGCAAATGAGGTGCCATGGCTTAGCTGGTCAAAGTGCCTGTCTTGTAAAAAGCTGAAATCAAGCGACCTTGCTTTCAGTAGGCTGCTTTGCTAAAACCTTCACATGGCTCGGCGAGCCGTGACAACAGGCTCTGTGGCGCAATGGATAGCGCATTGGACTTCTAGACTGCCACATGAGGTGATTCAAAGGTTGTGGGTTGAGTCCCACCAGAGTCGCTTCATTTTGCCTTTCTTAAGGCCGCTCGCCAACAAACACCGAGACTTCCTGACCACCCTGATTCAGCTGTCATGAAAACATTGCTCTGTGGCCTCTGTTTCGGACAGGAAGGCGACCTCACATCGATTGGACCGAGACAAGCTGTGAAGTAGGAGCTGCAATTCCGTTTCCAAACCATCCTTTCTGACTTCGCAACATTGCTCAGCACAAGCCCACAGGCGCTGTGGCTTAGTTGGTTAAAGCGCCTGTCTAGTAAACAGGAGATCCTGGGTTCGAATCCCAGCAGTGCCTTCCTTGTTCACTCATCTGTCGCTGGTCAGGATTCAACCTTCAGCTCCCTTTTCCAAGATAGCGCGACCTTCTGATGCACCACAGCAAAGAGGTGCCGTGGCTTGTCAACCTTCCTATCTTGAGATTCTGGGTTGGCCAGGGCAGCATGTAGTTTCACCAGGGTGAATCCATGTCTCACGACCGGTGCCGTGACTTAGCTGGATAAAGCACCTGTCTGGTCAACGGGAGGTCCTGAGTACAAATCCCATCGGAGTCTCGGGCAGGGTTGTAGAATCGTCTTCGAGAGTGTGGCTTTAATTTCCAAAAGCGGAACAGCAGGCAGTTTCTCCTGTGTGCCACCCACCAGTTGCTGACAAAGCACACTGGCCGGGCAAACGCACAGCTCTGCAAGGGTGCCGTGGCTTAGTTGGTCAAAGCGCCTGTTTCAGTAAACAGGAGATCCTGGGTTCAAATCCCAGCGGTACCTTTATTGGGGTGGTAGCATCACGCTGGAGAGCGTGGTTTTTCTTTCCTGAAGCTGAGTGCAAATGGGTGGGAGTTTCAGTAGGCCATTTCACCAGTGTGCCGCTTATCAACTGCTGCCAAAAAACACTGGCCAGGGACGAATGCATGACTGCAGCAGGGAGCTGTGGCTTGAAAACGGAGTTCTTGGCTTCAAATTCCAGCGGTGCCTTTGGTGGGGCTGGAGCACCATCAAAGAAAGTGTGGCTTTTCTTTCCTGAAGTGAAATGCAAACGACGGTAGCAAAAGAGGGCCGGGGCAACAGGCAGTTGCTCCATTGCGCCACCCCTCAGCTGCTAACAAACAATACTAGCCAAGGCAAAGTGCCAGAAGAAGCGAGGTGCCGTGGCTTAGCTGGTCAAAGCGCCTGTCTTGTAAACAGGAGATCCTGGGTTCGAATCCCAGCGGTGCCTGCAGGGGCTCTAGCAATCACCTTAGGCAGTGTGTGGCTTTTCTTTCCTGAAACGGAATGCAAACGGCGGGAGTTTCAGTAGGCCGATTCACCAGTGCGCCACTCATCAGCTGCTGCAAAAACACTGGCCAGGGCGAATGGGTGATAGCAGGAGGATAGGGTGGCTTGTGAAGAGGCACAAATCCCAGCTGAGCCTTTCTGCATTCTGAAAGCCCTCACAAGCGAGAATTCAGTATCGCTGGAGCAATGGACTTACTCTGACAGATGAGGAGATTCACAGGTTGTGGCTATATCAAGGATAGCGCGGCATGCAAATGAGGTGCCATGGCTTAGCTGGTCAAAGTGCCTGTCTTGTAAAAGCTGAAATCAAGCGACCTTGCTTTCAGTAGGCTGCTTTGCTAAAACCTTCACATGGCTCGGCGAGCCGTGACAACAGGCTCTGTGGCGCAATGGATAGCGCATTGGACTTCTAGACTGCCACATGAGGTGATTCAAAGGTTGTGGTTCGAGTCCCACCAGAGTCGCTTTCATTTTGCCTTTCTTAAGGCCGCTCGGCCAACAAACACCGAGACTTCCTGACCACCCTGATTCAGCTGTCATGAAAACATTGCTCTGTGGCCTCTGTTTCGGACAGGAAGGCGACCTCACATCGATTGGACCGAGACAAGCTGTGAAGTAGGAGCTGCAATTCCGTTTCCAAACCATCCTTTCTGACTTCGCAACATTGCTCAGCACAAGCCCACAGGCGCTGTGGCTTAGTTGGTTAAAGCGCCTGTCTAGTAAACAGGAGATCCTGGGTTCGAATCCCAGCAGTGCCTTCCTTGTTCACTCATCTGTCGCTGGTCAGGATTCAACCTTCAGCTCCTTTTCCAAGATAGCGCGACCTTCTGATGCACCACAGCAAAGAGGTGCCGTGGCTTGTCAACCTTCCTATCTTGAGATTCTGGGTTGGCCAGGGCAGCATGTAGTTTCACCAGGGTGAATCCATGTCTCACGACCGGGTGCCGTGACTTAGCTGGATAAAGCACCTGTCTGGTCAACGGGAGGTCCTGAGTACAAATCCCATCGGAGTCTCGGGCAGGGTTGTAGAATCGTCTTCGAGAGTGTGGCTTTAATTTCCAAAAGCGGAACAGCAGGCAGTTTCTCCTGTGTGCCACCCACCAGTTGCTGACAAAGCACACTGGCCGGGCAAACGCACAGCTCTGCAAGGGTGCCGTGGCTTAGTTGGTCAAAGCGCCTGTTTCGTAAACAGGAGATCCTGGGTTCAAATCCCAGCGGTACCTTTATTGGGGTGGTAGCATCACGTTGGAGAGCGTGGCTTTTCTTTCCTGAAGCTGAGTGCAAATGGGTGGGAGTTTCAGTAGGCCATTTCACCAGTGTGCCGCTTATCAACTGCTGCCAAAAAACACTGGCCAGGGACGAATGCATGACTGCAGCAGGGAGCTGTGGCTTGGAAAACGGAGTTCTTGGCTTCAAATTCCAGCGGTGCCTTTGGGGCTGGAGCACCATCAAAGAAAGTGTGGCTTTTCTTTCCTGAAGTGAAATGCAAACGACGGTAGCAAAAGAGGGCCGGGCAACAGGCAGTTGCTCCATTGCGCCACCCTCAGCTGCTAACAAACAATACTAGCCAAGGCAAAGTGCCAGAAGAAGCGAGGTGCCGTGGCTTAGCTGGTCAAAGCGCCTGTCTTGTAAACAGGAGATCCTGGGTTCGAATCCCAGCGGTGCCTGCAGGGGCTCTAGCAATCACCTTAGGCAGTGTGGCTTTTCTTTCCTGAAACGGAATGCAAACGGCGGGAGTTTCAGTAGGCCGATTCACCAGTGCGCCACTCATCAGCTGCTGCAAAAACACTGGCCAGGGCGAATGGGTGATAGCAGGAGGATAGGGTGGCTTGTGAAGAGGCACAAATCCCAGCTGAGCCTTTCTGCATTCTGAAAGCCCTCTCAAGCGAGAATTCAGTATCGCTGGAGCAATGGACTTCTACTCTGACAGATGAGGAGATTCACAGGTTGTGGCTATATCAAGGATAGCGCGGCATGCAAATGAGGTGCCATGGCTTAGCTGGTCAAAGTGCCTGTCTTGTAAAAAGCTGAAATCAAGCGACCTTGCTTTCAGTAGGCTGCTTTGCTAAAACCTTCACATGGCTCGGCGAGCCGTGACAACAGGCTCTGTGGCGCAAATGGATAGCGCATTGGACTTCTAGACTGCCACATGAGGTGATTCAAAGGTTGTGGGTTTGAGTCCCACCAGAGTCGTTTCATTTTGCCTTTCTTAAGGCCGCTCGGCCAACAAACACCGAGACTTCCTGACCACCCTGATTCAGCTGTCATGAAAACATTGCTCTGTGGCCTCTGTTTCGGACAGGAAGGCGACCTCACATCGATTGGACCGAGACAAGCTGTGAAGTAGGAGCTGCAATTCCGTTTCAAACCATCCTTTCTGACTCTCGCAACATTGCTCAGCACAAGCCCACAGGCGCTGTGGCTTAGTTGGTTAAAGCGCCTGTCTAGTAAACAGGAGATCCTGGGTTCGAATCCCAGCAGTGCCTTCCTTGTTCACTCATCTGTCGCTGGTCAGGATTCAACCTTCAGCCCCTTTTCCAAGATAGCGCGACCTTCTGATGCACCACAGCAAAGAGGTGCCGTGGCTTGTCAACCTTCCTATCTTGAGATTCTGGGTTGGCCAGGCAGCATGTAGTTTCACCAGGGTGAATCCATGTCTACGACGGGTGCCGTGACTTAGCTGGATAAAGCACCTGTCTGGTCAACGGGAGGTCCTGAGTACAAATCCCATCGGAGTCTCGGGCAGGGTTGTAGAATCGCTCTTCGAGTGTGGCTTTAATTTCCAAAGCGGAACAGCAGGCAGTTTCTCCTGTGTGCCACCCACCAGTTGCTGACAAAGCACACTGGCCGCAAACGCACAGCTCTGCAAGGGTGCCGTGGCTTAGTTGGTCAAAGCCTGTTTCAGAAACAGGAGATCCTGGGTTCAAATCCCAGCGGTACCTTTATTGGGGTGGTAGCATCACGTTGGAGAGCGTGGCTTTTCTTTCCTGAAGCTGAGTGCAAATGGGTGGGAGTTTCAGTAGGCCATTTCACCAGTGTGCCGCTTATCAACTGCTGCCAAAAACACTGGCCAGGGACGAATGCATGACTGCAGCAGGGAGCTGTGGCTTGGAAAACGGAGTTCTTGGCTTCAAATTCCAGCGGTGCCTTTGGTGGGGCTGGAGCACCATCAAAGAAAGTGTGGCTTTTCTTTCCTGAAGTGAAATGCAAACGACGGTAGCAAAGAGGGGCCGGGCAACAGGCAGTTGCTCCATTGCGCCACCTCAGCTGCTAACAAACAATACTAGCCAAGGCAAAGTGCCAGAAGAAGCGAGGTGCCGTGGCTTAGCTGGTCAAAGCGCCTGTCTTGTAAACAGGAGATCCTGGGTTCGAATCCCATCGGTGCCTGCAGGGGCTCTAGCAATCACCTTAGGCAGTGTGGCTTTTCTTTCCTGAAACGGAATGCAAACGGCGGGAGTTTCAGTAGGCCGATTCACCAGTGCGCCACTCATCAGCTGCTGCAAAAACACTGGCCAGGGCGAATGGGTGATAGCAGGAGGATAGGGTGGCTTGTGAAGAGGCACAAATCCCAGCTGAGCCTTTCTGCATTCTGAAAGCCCTCACAAGCGAGAATTCAGTATCGCTGGAGCAATGGACTTCTACTCTGACAGATGAGGAGATTCACAGGTTGTGGCTATATCAAGGATAGCGCGGCATGCAAATGAGGTGCCATGGCTTAGCTGGTCAAAGTGCCTGTCTTGTAAAAAATCTGAAATCAAGCGACCTTGCTTTCAGTAGGCTGCTTTGCTAAAACCTTCACATGGCTCGCGAGCCGTGACAACAGGCTCTGTGGCGCAATGGATAGCGCATTGGACTTCTAGACTGCCACATGAGGTGATTCAAAGGTTGTGGGTTCGAGTCCCACCAGAGTCGCTTTCATTTGCCTTTCTTAAGGCCGCTCGCCAACAAACACCGAGACTTCCTGACCACCCTGATTCAGCTGTCATGAAAACATTGCTCTGTGGCCTCTGTTTCGGACAGGAAGGCGACCTCACATCGATTGGACCGAGACAAGCTGTGAAGTAGGAGCTGCAATTCCGTTTCCAAACCATCCTTTCTGACTTCGCAACATTGCTCAGCACAAGCCCACAGGCGCTGTGGCTTAGTTGGTTAAAGCGCCTGTCTAGTAAACAGGAGATCCTGGGTTCGAATCCCAGCAGTGCCTTCCTTGTTCACTCATCTGTCGCTGGTCAGGATTCAACCTTCAGCTCCCTTTTTCCAAGATAGCGCGACCTTCTGATGCACCACAGCAAAGAGGTGCCGTGGCTTGTCAACCTTCCTATCTTGAGATTCTGGGTTGGCCAGGGCAGCATGTAGTTTCACCAGGGTGAATCCATGTCTACGACCGGGTGCCGTGACTTAGCTGGATAAAGCACCTGTCTGGTCAACGGGAGGTCCTGAGTACAAATCCCATCGGAGTCTCGGGCAGGGTTGTAGAATCGTCTTCGAGAGTGTGGCTTTAATTTCCAAAAGCGGAACAGCAGGCAGTTTCTCCTGTGTGCCACCCACCAGTTGCTGACAAAGCACACTGGCCGGGGCAAACGCACAGCTCTGCAAGGGTGCCGTGGCTTAGTTGGTCAAAGCGCCTGTTTCGTAAACAGGAGATCCTGGGTTCAAATCCCAGCGGTACCTTTATTGGGGTGGTAGCATCACGTTGGAGAGCGTGGCTTTTCTTTCCTGAAGCTGAGTGCAAATGGGTGGGAGTTTCAGTAGGCCATTTCACCAGTGTGCCGCTTATCAACTGCTGCCAAAAAACACTGGCCAGGGACGAATGCATGACTGCAGCAGGGAGCTGTGGCTTGGAAAACGGAGTTCTTGGCTTCGAAATTCCAGCGGTGCCTTTGGTGGGGCTGGAGCACCATCAAAGAAAGTGTGGCTTTTCTTTCCTGAAGTGAAATGCAAACGACGGTAGCAAAGAGGGCCGGGCAACAGGCAGTTGCTCCATTGCGCCACCCCAGCTGCTAACAAACAATACTAGCCAAGGCAAAGTGCCAGAAGAGCGAGAGGTGCCGTGGCTTAGCTGGTCAAAGCGCCTGTCTTGTAAACAGGAGATCCTGGGTTCGAATCCCAGCGGTGCCTGCAGGGGCTCTAGCAATCACCTTAGGCAGTGTGGCTTTTCTTTCCTGAAACGGAATGCAAGCGGCGGGAGTTTCAGTAGGCCGATTCACCAGTGCGCCACTCATCAGCTGCTGCAAAAACACTGGCCAGGGCGAATGGGTGATAGCAGGAGGATAGGGTGGCTTGTGAAGAGGCACAAATCCCAGCTGAGCCTTTCTGCATTCTGAAAGCCCTCACAAGCGAGAATTCAGTATCGCTGGAGCAATGGACTTCTACTCTGACAGATGAGGAGATTCACAGGTTGTGGCTATATCAAGGATAGCGCGGCATGCAAATGAGGTGCCATGGCTTAGCTGGTCAAAGTGCCTGTCTTGTAAAAAGCTGAAATCAAGCGACCTTGCTTTCAGTAGGCTGCTTTGCTAAAACCTTCACATGGCTCGGCGAGCCGTGACAACAGGCTCTGTGGCGCAATGGATAGCGCATTGGACTTCTAGACTGCCACATGAGGTGATTCAAAGGTTGTGGGTTCGAGTCCCACCAGAGTCGTTTCATTTGCCTTTCTTAAGGCGCGCTCGCCAACAAACACCGAGACTTCCTGACCACCCTGATTCAGCTGTCATGAAAACATTGCTCTGTGGCCTCTGTTTCGACAGGAAGGCGACCTCACATCGATTGGACCGAGACAAGCTGTGAAGTAGGAGCTGCAATTCCGTTTCAAACCATCCTTTCTGACTTCGCAACATTGCTCAGCACAAGCCCACAGGCGCTGTGGCTTAGTTGGTTAAAGCGCCTGTCTAGTAAACAGGAGATCCTGGGTTCGAATCCCAGCAGTGCCTTCCTTGTTCACTCATCTGTCGCTGGTCAGGATTCAACCTTCAGCTCCCTTTTCCAAGATAGCGCGACCTTCTGATGCACCACAGCAAAGAGGTGCCGTGGCTTGTCAACCTTCCTATCTTGAGATTCTGGGTTGGCCAGGGCAGCATGTAGTTTCACCAGGGTGAATCCATGTCTACGACCGGGTGCCGTGACTTAGCTGGATAAAGCACCTGTCTGGTCAACGGGAGGTCCTGAGTACAAATCCCATCGGAGTCTCGGGCAGGGTTGTAGAATCGTCTCGAGAGTGTGGCTTTAATTTCCAAAAGCGGAACAGCAGGCAGTTTCTCCTGTGTGCCACCCACCAGTTGCTGACAAAGCACACTGGCCGGGGCAAACGCACAGCTCTGCAAGGGTGCCGTGGCTTAGTTGGTCAAAGCGCCTGTTTCGTAAACAGGAGATCCTGGGTTCAAATCCCAGCGGTACCTTTATTGGGGGGTGGTAGCATCACCTTGGAGCGTGGCTTTTCTTTCCTAAAGCTGAGTGCAAATGGGTGGGAGTTTCAGTAGGCCATTTCACCAGTGTGCCGCTTATCAACTGCTGCCAAAAAACACTGGCCAGGGACGAATGCATGACTGCAGCAGGGAGCTGTGGCTTGGAAAACGGAGTTCTTGGCTTCGAAATTCCAGCGGTGCCTTTGGTGGGGCTGGAGCACCATCAAAGAAAGTGTGGCTTTTCTTTCCTGAAGTGAAATGCAAACGACGGTAGCAAAAAGAGGGCCGGGGCAACAGGCAGTTGCTCCATTGCGCAACCCCTCAGCTGCTAACAAACAATACTAGCCAAGGCAAAGTGCCAGAAGAAGCGAGGTGCCGTGGCTTAGCTGGTCAAAGCGCCTGTCTTGTAAACAGGAGATCCTGGGTTCGAATCCCAGCGGTACCTGCAGGGGCTCTAGCAATCACCTTAGGCAGTGTGGCTTTTCTTTCCTGAAACGGAATGCAAACGGCGGGAGTTTCAGTAGGCCGATTCACCAGTGCGCCACTCATCAGCTGCTGCAAAAAACACTGGCCAGGGCGAATGGGTGATAGCAGGAGGATAGGGTGGCTTGTGAAGAGGCACAAATCTCAGCTGAGCCTTTCTGCATTCTGAAAGCCCTCACAAGCGAGAATTCAGTATCGCTGGAGCAATGGACTTCTACTCTGACAGATGAGGAGATTCACAGGTTGTGGCTATATCAAGGATAGCGCGGCATGCAAATGAGGTGCCATGGCTTAGCTGGTCAAAGTGCCTGTCTTGTAAAAAGCTGAAATCAAGCGACCTTGCTTTCAGTAGGCTGCTTTGCTAAAACCTTCACATGGCTCGGCGAGCCGTGACAACAGGCTCTGTGGCGCAATGGATAGCGCATTGGACTTCTAGACTGCCACATGAGGTGATTCAAAGGTTGTGGGTTCGAGTCCCACCAGAGTCGTTTCATTTTCCCTTTCTTAAGGCCGCCGGCCAACAAACACCGAGACTTCCTGACCACCCTGATTCAGCTGTCATGAAAACATTGCTCTGTGGCCTCTGTTTCGGACAGGAAGGCGACCTCACATCGATTGGACCGAGACAAGCTGTGAAGTAGGAGCTGCAATTCCGTTTCCAAACCATCCTTTCTGACTTCGCAACATTGCTCAGCACAAGCCCACAGGCGCTGTGGCTTAGTTGGTTAAAGCGCTTGTCTAGTAAACAGGAGATCCTGGGTTCACATCCCAGCAGTGCCTTCCTTGTTCACTCATCTGTCGCTGGTCAGGTGTAATGGAAATTATTCTAATTGATTACATTTAATGTTTATTGTTCACTTTTAACACTGAATTGAATTAACTTCACTATTAAACTAACTTTACTTAAAGATAGATTATATATATATTCAGTAACATCACGGTACTAGGTACCTAACACAGAAACATACATTAGTGACCTGGAATATTAGTGTTATGGGAAACATACACTGTGTGCGTGACAGAGAGGTTAAACCCATGTTGAACAACCTCATGGGAGTACAGGATGCCCTATCTGTGCTAGGTAATGGGAGATAAACTGGAGAACAATCAGACACTGTAAGCACAGATGGGTGGCGTGACTTTGGACTATTTCAATTGGTTCGAGATGAATTTGAGCGACCTTGGAATGTATACTTTTGCCTATAAAACCTCTAATCTGTGAGCTCACTGTTATCTCTTTGCTCACAGACTTCACTGTGTGTAAACCAGATCATTTTGTTCTCTGCGCAGAGAAATAAAGCAAGACAAAGACAAATTTGCTGGACTCTTTATTTTTCAGTCTTCACATAATTCTGAGTTGAAAATTCCATGACAATCTTGGCGACGAGGATGGGATCCGACAGCTGATCGTCCGGGACTTGAAAGGCGTTGGTAGGCTGATCACCCTAAGCCCACAAAGGGTCTTAGCCCTGTACCCCAAACGGTTTCAGGAAGAGGAACTGACGCCTGAGGCCCAGTGGACCGTCACTGCTGGATTCCTTAAAAGAACCAGGAAAACGCGTGCTGAAAACGGTGAGACTGATTTTGAGACACGAGTTTGTCTTTGTCTTAAAAAATTATTAACGGGTATATATATATATAAATAAATTAATTTTCTTTCATCTTGGTCTGACAAAAACAACGAGTGGTTTGATATTCCTAGATTCACGAACGCATGGCCGAGCCGCCCTATAGGTTTCACGGGTTAGTGAAAAAGGGTATTGTCTGCGAGTAAGCAAGACAAAAAAAAAAAGGGCGTAAGGGACTCTGTACGAGTAAGTACAGGAGTAAGAAGACTCTGCGCGGGTTAGTGCAGAGCCACACGGCAGTGACGACTGAGTGTGAGGAAAGAGGACGCGTCCCAGGTACAGGTAAAGTCTCGGATTGCAAGTATGGGGTCTAGTAATGTCAAACCTGAAATCGATCTAGACGATTTAAACAGCCCAATTTATGTTGACATGAGAAAGAAATATGGACAGAGAATTATGGAAGTGATACCGATTTGGATCGAAGATCATGATTTTCCAAAAAGGGGCACGTTTAGTGTGACGACTCTAAACAGGGTGAAGGAAAGTTTGGAAAAGCGTGAAAGTAAACTTAGGGATGAGAAAAAGTTGAAAAACAAACAAAAAGATCTGTTTCAGAAACATAGACAATATCTGAACTATTGGCTAGAAGAGGCAGAACGCCGAGAAAAACGGCGAGCCCTGAAAGAACTGCCTCATAAAAATGTAGAGTCAGAAACAAAGAAAGTTAAAGGAACAGAGTATACTGCTCAGAAATCTTCTTCTCTCTATCCCTCTCTAGAAAACCAGTGCGCCATGGGTGGACTTTGATCTTGACTCCTGGCCTTACCCCACCAACAAATGCCCCAGCCGCTGGCACCACCACCGCAATCGCCACCACCACAACCGCCGTCTTACTACCCTGCTGCGACGACACCCGTGGGTTTATGGAAAGGAGGACAGTTGCCCGCCTCTCTTACCGTTCCAACGGCACCTGCACCATCTCAGCCTTCTACATCCAGCGACGGAGTTCGAAAGATGAGATACTCCGTGACCGCACGAGAACCAGATCCAGATCGCTTGAAAGACTGGCACTAGAACCGGACTGCGTGGATGAGAACGACGTGAGGGAAACGCGACATCTTTCCCTATGATTCAGGTGGCTGGCCCACAAGGAACCACGATGGTTTTTCGACCATGGACTGAGACAGACTTGAGGCAGGTTATGACAAATCTGCCAAACCCCAGAGACTCGGGAGAAAAGTTTGTAGTGGAACTGGATGCGTTCTGTCAAGAATTCAGCCCAACGATGCTCGAACTCAAACGCCTGCTGATGATCAAGATGGGGCCGGCGGACTGGCACAAGATCCGACCAGATTTCCCCCAGGTGGACACGCGGAGAGTTCAAGCAGAGTGGGGACACGCTGAGAGAACGAGCCATACAGGTCAGCAGTAAAAGCTCTGGGCGGACGATTCAAGGCCCTTTTTCCTGCTTGGATTAACACCGACAAGATCAACTACTGCACACAAAGAAGGGACGAGTCAGTTGACGACTATTTTGTGCGACTGTATGAGACTTTCAACACTTATAGTGGAATGCCAGAGCCGGACATTAGAGGGGAAATTCCAAAGATGTGGGAAGCTCATTTACGCAGCCGCTTCCTGAGTGGACTGAAACCCGAAATAACGACTATCGTCAAGCAAACCTGCATCGAGTGGGAAGACGAGAAACTGGAGAGGATTCAAAAACATGCGTTACATGCTGAAAAGATGTTGGCGGAGAAAAGTGCGAAAAAGGCTGAAAAGGAGCTCCAGCTGCCAAACCTGACAATGTACAGAGGAGCGAATTATCGAGGCCGAGGGCGGGGGAGAGGAAGAGGGCAAAGACTGTCTCAAGTTGATCCGGATGTTTGTTTTTATTGCAAAAAGCCCGGACATTGGAAAAATGAGTGCCCGCTTTTGAATAGACACACGAAGTCTAAACCGAAAGCAGATTGACGGCAGAGTGCGAGAGAGGAGGGGGGAGTTGAGAGCAAAGTCTACGGCGACCACACTTCAGTAACAGATAAGTTTGACACACACACACCCACATCTGACACTGCGAATTGCAATGAAGAAATGCTTGCTGTCATACACGATTGCATTGCTAAATTAGAAAATGAGAAATCTTTCAGACAAAGAGAATTAGGCACATATACTCATTTGAATGACTTAGCATATCAACAAATGCCAGAGGTTAGCTTATGGATAGACGGAGTTGAAAGGGTGTTTTTAGCTGATACGGGGCCACGAGTTCAGTATTAAGGATAAATGAGTTTGCCTCTGTCCCCAAATTGAGTGGAAATTTTGCATGGACGATTTCTGCATCTGGTCATACTGTTAAAGAGAATTATACAGTCCCTCTGAGGTGTAAAGATGAGAATGGTGCAAGTTTCAGACACAGCTTCCTCCTCTCACAGCACTGTCCAAAAAATCTGCTGGGGAGAGATTTGTTGTGCAAACTGGGTATTTCTCTAATATCTGGTCCAGAAGGTGTGAAAGCAGTTCAGTGCCAAATTCAAACTCTGACTGCAATCCAACATACACCACTATATGTTTATCAATGGAAATTGCAAGATGATGAATTATGCGAAAGTCTTGTCAATGGCGCTAAAGACAGAGTTTCGCCTGATTCTGATTTTATGCCATTCTCAGACTTACATTGCTCAGCACATGTGTCTCTGGCTAGAGACGAGTTGTTTGAACAGAAATGGTTTCCACGTATTGAGATATTGCAATTGAATTGGCTAATTTGGACAGAAAATAAATGTGCTGCTGCTGTTGCATTAACCGATGAACAGCAGGTGTTTTTTGATGTTGTGGATTCTTTTCCCCATGTCGTTGTCGAAAGGGAGCGACAATCGTTGGGAAGACATTGGTCCCTTTGTAAAGACGTGTATCTTTCATGAAAATTGGTTGCGGACTGCTGAGAAAAATGTTGAATATAATCCAACTCTGTCTGCATATCGAACGAATTTGACTGAGCCTGCTGCGATGGCTGAACGCACAGTTCATGTGAGTGAAAGTGCATTGCCCAATCACTGCTTCCTTACAGAAACTGAAATGGAAAGCATTCCAGCTCTCAAGGAAGTTCCAAAGACTGTTTGGGCTTCTTCTAAATATGACGTGGGGTTGATCAAGAATTGTGACCCTATTCAAATTATTCCAAAATCTGATTACAGACCATGCAAACCTCAATATCCTTTGAAAAGGGAAGCTATTGAGGGAATCAAGCCAGTTTTTGAGGCATTGAAAAGGCTGGAGTGATTGTGGAATGTGAGAACTCTCCTGTGCGTACACCCATCTTTCCTGTCAAAAAGATAAGAGACGCAGACCAGCCGGTTGAGTGGAGGTTTGTGCAAGACTTGCAGGCTGTAAATGATGCAGTTCAGACACAGGCTCCTATTGTTCCCAACCCGCACACACTCCTATCACAAATACCAGGTGATGCTGAATGGTTTTCGGTTGTTGATCTTTCCAATGCTTTCTTTTCTGTGCCGGTTCATAAAGACAGCCAATTTTGGTTTGCTTTCAATTTTAATGGCAAACCTTACACTTTTACTCGACTTTGTCAAGGATTCAAAAATTACGCCTGTATTGTTCGGGCGAGGCACTGAAGAGAAGTTTGGAAACATTACAATTGGCACCAGGGTCAGCTTTAATTCAATATGTCGATGATCTCTTAATAACAGCCAGAGATGAAGAAACTTGTACACAGGACACTGTAAAGCTGTTGAAACATTTGGCTGCTGAAGGCCACAAGGTCAGTTTGTCAAAGTTGCAGTTTGCAAAAAGGAGGTGACGTTTCTAGGTCACATTATCAACAAGCAGGAAAATCTCTAACACAAAAAAAGAGAATAGAGGCAATTCAAAAGATTCCAAAGCCTCTGACAAAACAGCTCATGTCATTTTTGGGAATGTGTTCATATTGTAGAACATTTATTCCCAACTATGCCATTGAAGAGTCACCTTTGAGCGCTTTGGCTCACGGAAGAAGGTTGCAGCCACATGACAAACTGACCTGGACTCCTGAAGCAGAGAAAGCATTTGAAAGGTTGAAAATGTTGTTACAGACATCCCCAAGTCTGGGACTTCCAGACCCTGAGAGAAATTTTGTACAAACAGTTGATGAGAAAAATGGTTTCATGTCTTCTGTTCTGTTACAGGATCACGGGGGAAAGCTGAGACCGGTGGCATATTTTTCAAGTAAACTCGACCCTGTGGCAGCAGGTTTACCAAATTGTCTGAGAGCTGTAGCAGCAGCAGAAAAAGCTATTTTAGCTTCAAGGGAAATTGTGGGATATTCTGATGTAACATTACTAGTGCCACACGCTGTCTCTATGATCCTGTTGGAACAGAAAACATCTCATTTGTCAACAGCCAGATGGCTCAGATATAATACCATTCTATTGGAAATGCCAAACATCACAGTAAAACGGTGTACAGTATTGAATCCTGCCACACTGCTCCCGACCGAGCAGGATGGCGAGGAACATAATTGTATCGCTGCATTGGAACAGGTGTACACCGCGACCAGATTTAAAAGAAACCCCCCTTGACAATGCAGATTTGGTTTTGTTTGTTGATGGTTCAGCGTCTCGAGACCCAGAAACCGGTAAAAACAGAGTAGGTTACGCAGTAACCACCGCGCATGCGACATTAGTAAGCGGAGCGCTCCCCGCGCATTACTCTGCGCAAGCGGCCGAATTAGTAGCATTAACAGAAGCCTGTAAAATCGCAGAAGGAAAAACAGTCACCATCTACACAGATTCTCGTTATGCTTTTTCGACCTGTCATGATTTTTCGGCTCTATGGCGATGTAGGAAATTTCTAAAATCCGATGGTAAACCTATCCAAAATCATGATAAAATAGCAGCCTTGTTAGAAGCGATTTTGCTTCCAAGGTCGATTGCTATTTGCAAGTGCGTCGCCGCATTCCAAGTTTAACGATTTTGTATCATTAGGAAACAAACGCGCTGATATCGCTGCGAAGAACGCAACAAAGGGAACAGAACCTTCTCTTACATGTGTAACTGTTAACGATGACGAACTAACCTTCCCTTCTAGTTCTCTCTTGCAGCTATGCAGGGTTTCGCAACACCAGAAGAGAAAAACAATGGGTGAAGGCCGAGTGCAAGCTGAAAGACAACGTTTGGCTGAGCAATCGAAGACAAACCTTGTTTGCCAAAACACTTTTTCCCACACTATGCCAAATTAGTGCACGGGTTAGATCACATAAGCAAAATGGGAATGTTTGACATGATCAATCAATATTGGTTTACAAAAGGATTTACTTCCTTTGCAGACAAATATTGTCAATCTTGTATGATCTGTGCCACAAATAATGTAGGAAGAGGACAACAGGTCCCTTTGGCAGCACATCCACCACCAAGTCAACCTTTTGATCACATAATGTTCGATTTCATTGAACTGACACCATGTGAAGGTAAGAAATTCTGCCTTGTTTTGGTTGATATGTTCTCAAAATGGGTGGAAGTCTTCCCCACATCTAAGCAAAATGCTGGGGCTGTTGCAAAGGCACTAGTGTCTGAGATCGTCCCAAGATGGGGAATACCAAAAAAGATTAGTAGTGATAATGGCACACCTTTTGCTAATGAGGCAATCGATCAGGTTGGGAAATTCTTGGGAATTGACATACGTAAAACATACCTCCTATCATCCAGCGTCCGGGGTAGTGTTGAAAGAAAAATGGAATTTTGAAAAATAAACTGGCAAAGTGTTGTGAGCAAACAGGTCTGTCTTGGGTCAAAGCACTTCCCATTGTGTTGATGTATATGAGAATGAGAAAAAGAGCAAAGTCTAATCTCAGCCCATTTGAAATCTTGTTTGGCAGGCCTCCATCGCTTGGAGTGGGACCGAACCCCGACCATTGCCCTCTACTGCTCTGTGTGAAGATGACATGTTGAACTATTGTAAAAATCTGTCTTCGACTCTCTCTCAGATCTCTCAACAGGTCAAGGACGCTCTACCTAAACCAGCAGAAGGATTTCTGCATGACATCAGACCTGGTGATTTTGTGGTGGTCAAGCGATTTCAGAAGGAAACATTGGAAATCAAGGAGGTGGAACGGCCCGTTCCAGGTCCTGCTGATAACGCACACTGCGGTTAAGGTGGCTGAGAGGGCTACGTGGATATACACGCCAGCCACTGCAAAAGGTCCCAGCACCACCAGAGGGAGACGCGGCCCAATAAACAGTGATTGACCCGCTGCCCCGTGCCAAGGGGGACGTCTGACTGACAAAGGTAAACGAACACACAGTGGTGTATGGGAGCTGAACACGCAGCAACATCACTGTGTGGGAGTGAGCTGATGTCAGTACAGGCCAACGGATGCCGAAAAGAAAAGGATTTTTCCCATCACCATAGAAGAGCAAGGGCTCTATGGATCAGACGCTTGTGGTGGAACACTAGATACCCGCTCACCCCGATTCTATATCGCTGCTATAAGAGGAAAATAGGAAACGACGTATGTAAAGCAGTTAGACAAATAGTTGAACAAGATAGTGCAGTGTTAGCTGTCATTACCACAATTGGCTGGAGAGCATCACATTTCTATGAAGGACAGACTGCTGCGCTTCCTGTATAGTAAACCAAATATAAGACCTCAATTAGATAGACAAACAGGGCAAATTTGTTTCTTCCCCTACAAAAATACCAGGTGTCACGTGGCAGTATCTGACAAGATGGTATCCTCTAAATTGAGAAGGAAGATAGACAAGTTCAAAACCTATACGACTTGTACCCAAACCTTTTGACCCTAATCATAAGCATGACGCTGGTCGTCCTCTCATTTGCACTATTCATCATGATATACACGGAGAAACAACGTGAACATCATGTCACTGAATGTGACGATATGGTTAATCAAACTCTCCTCCGGCAAGTCAGAGCGGTCAAGACAGGAGATGAGCACTGGTTAGACCACCGAATCGCCCACATCCGTATGCTAACAATATGTGGTGGAGGCTGCTTAACTTCACTGCTAAAAACGAATGGCTTGACTGACTGCTACGTGTGCACAACTCCCTCACAGCATAACCGAGGGGATTGGTGGGCCTATCAAGACCCAGATAAGGATCTGATCAAGCACATAACAGCAATATCAGTGGCAGCAGCAGGGCTACCCGAACACAGTGACTTCTGGATCATGGAGAATTCAACTGAGTGGACAAAGATTAGAACCCTGAAGAGGGTGGCAGGCCGCATTGCTATAGTGAAAGACATACCATCTAACCTGTCCTGTTATCGAAATGACGGGGACAAGACTCCATGGGAGAAATACCCATCAATCACTGCAATGAGATGTACAACTCACTCCTGATCACTCAAGAAGCCGGTCACAAATGCATGGGGTGCTTGTTGAATTCCATCATTGGGGTAGGACTTCTGCCACAATGTCACATCAGCCGACGTTATCTCACCGGTAGCAACCCCAACGATCGGGTGAGATGCAAACAAGATTGCTCAGAGGTCCACATTCCTGACAACGATGGTACCAGTGTGGTGGAGGAATGGTACTGGCTGTGTGGACATGTCGTGTATGCTTCACTGCCCCGGCACGGTGGACAGGCACATGTGCTATGGTACAGTTATATGGAGGAGCGATCGCGTAAGAGCACCAGAACAACTTCACACGAAGAAGCCAGGACATCGCCTCACTAAGGCCAAGAGAGAAATCGAGAAGAGGGTGACTTCACTGCGTGACCGAGTCAAGATATCAAGCCTTGGACGGGACAACCCTGTCCCGAAAGAACATCGACTATGGAACGGAGCTGAGAAATTCTTCCAGGCTTTGGTCCCGCTCTCTTGGTGTGGCATTCCTCCAAAATGAAGTGGAAGTGACACGGTATGAACTAATCAGCTTCATGAATACCACAAAGGTAATGATGGAGGGGATCAAGGAGGAACTGAGAGGCCTGAGACTGACAGCGTTGCAGAATCGACTTGTGTTGGATCAACTTACAGCCATTTCCGAGGCGTGTGTGCTGTTGTAGGATCTGCATGTTGTACCTATATTCCTGACAATGATGCTGATGGTCATATGATAGATTCGGGTATTCAGAATATCACCAATGCGGTAAACAGGCTAAAGGCTAGGGAGATTAGTGCTGATGATGATGTGTGGGGATGGAATTGGTTCAAGGGATTATGGCAAAAGGCTGAGTATATTGGTTTGCTTGCCATTTCAGCACTATCTGTGTTTGTTCTGTTACTGTGTATATGGCCTTGTGTGATGAGCATGGTAAAAAGAGCAGTGAATTCGACTATGAGAGCTTCTGCCACACACCAAATGATAATATTTAATCACTGGGGAGTAAGATAGAGGATAAATCCAGAAAGGTGGTGAATATTGTTGATTGTGATGATTATGATGATTCAAGTGATGATGAAGAGTAACCTAAAGGTTAAAGGGGTCTCGAGTAGATAATTTCACAAGATAACACCATTTAAAGGGAAAATTCTACATTTCAATTAACGTTTTTTTATATATATATATATATAGTCAATGATTTTCTCAGATTGAGTTTTATGTAATCTCCAGTTAATCACATGTTAAAGATGTTTATTATGTTTTTCAAACCCTTATTGTGTGATGGTGTGTTCTGAATCCATGTGAATTTACACACTTGATGTTATCGTTAAGGATTTTATTTTATTATATTCTAATTTGACAGGTGATCAAGAATGATCAAAAGGAGGAGTGTAATGGAAATTATTCTAATTGATTACATTTAATGTTTATTGTTCACTTTTAACACTGAATTGAATTAACTTCACTATTAAACTAACTTTACTTAAAGATAGATTATATATATATTCGTAACATCACGGTACTAGGCACGAAACACAGAAACATACATTAGTGACCTGGAATATTAGTGTTATGGGAAACATACACTGTGTGCGTGACAGAGGTTAAACCCATGTTGAACAACCTCATGGGGGAGTACAGGATGCCCTATCTGTGCTAGGTAATGGAGATAAACTGGAGAACAATCAGACACTGTAAGCACAGATGGGTGGCGTGACTTTGGACTATTTCAATTGGTTCGAGATGAATTTGAGCGACCTTGGAATGTATACTTTGCCTATAAAACCTCTAATCTGTGAGCTCACTGTTATCTCTTTGCTCACAGACTTCACTGTGTGTAAACCAGATCATTTTGTTCTCTGCGCAGAGAAATAAAGCAAGACAAAGACAAATTTGCTGGACTCTTTATTTTTCAGTCTTCACATAATTCTGAGTTGAAAATTCCATGACACAGGATTCAACCTTCAGCTCCCTTTTCCAAGATAGCGCGACCTTCTGATGCACCACAGCAAAGAGGTGCCGTGGCTTGTCAACCTTCCTATCTTGAGATTCTGGGTTGGCCAGGGCAGCATGTAGTTTCACCAGGGTGAATCCATGTCACGACCGGGTGCCGTGACTTAGCTGGATAAAGCACCTGTCTGGTCAACGGGAGGTCCTGAGTACAAATCCCATCGGAGTCTCGGGCAGGGTTGTAGAATCGTCTTCGAGAGTGTGGCTTTAATTTCCAAAAGCGGAACAGCAGGCAGTTTCTCCAGTGTGCCACCCACCAGTTGCTGACAAAGCACACTGGCCGGGCAAACGCACAGCTCTGCAAGGGGTGCCGTGGCTTAGTTGGTCAAAGCGCCTGTTTTGTAAACAGGAGATCCTGGGTTCAAATCCCAGCGGTACCTTTATTGGGGTGGTAGCATCACGTTGGAGAGCGTGGCTTTTCTTTCCTGAAGCTGAGTGCAAATGGGTGGAGTTTCAGTAGGCCATTTCACCAGTGTGCCGCTTATCAACTGCTGCCAAAAAACACTGGCCAGGGACGAATGCATGACTGCAGCAGGGAGCTGTGGCTTGGAAAAACGGAGTTCTTGGCTTCGAAGTCCAGCGG
This sequence comes from Puntigrus tetrazona, assembly GCF_018831695.1. Lineage (NCBI taxonomy): Eukaryota > Metazoa > Chordata > Actinopteri > Cypriniformes > Cyprinidae > Puntigrus > Puntigrus tetrazona. The sequence goes on from NW_025048114.1 coordinate 1,422,590, forward strand.
TGCCTTTGGTGGGGCTGGAGCACCATCAAAGAAAGTGTGGCTTTTCTTTCCTGAAGTGAAATGCAAACGACGGTAGCAAAGAGGGCCGGGGCAACAGGCAGTTGCTCCATTGCGCCACCCCTCAGCTGCTAACAAACAATACTAGCCAAGGCAAAGTGCCAGAAGAAGGGAGGTGCCGTGGCTTAGCTGGTCAAAGCGCCTGTCTTGTAAACAGGAGATCCTGGGTTCGAATCCCAGCGGTGCCTGCAGGGGCTCTAGCAATCACCTTAGGCAGTGTGGCTTTTCTTTCCTGAAACGGAATGCAAACAGCGGGAGTTTCAGTAGGCCGATTCACCAGTGCGCCACTCATCAGCTGCTGCAAAAAACACTGGCCAGGGCGAATGGGTGATAGCAGGAGGATAGGGTGGCTTGTGAAGAGGCACAAATCCCAGCTGAGCCGTTCTGCATTCTGAAAGCCCTCACAAGCGAGAATTCAGTATCGCTGGAGCAATGGACTTCTACTCTGACAGATGAGGAGATTCACAGGTTGTGGCTATATCAAGGATAGCGCGGCATGCATATGAGGTGCCATGGCTTAGCTGGTCAAAGTGCCTGTCTTGTAAAAGCTGAAATCAAGCGACCTTGCTTTCAGAAGGCTGCTTTGCTAAAACCTTCACATGGCTCGGCAAGTCATGACAACAGGCTCTGTGGCGCAATGGATAGCTCATTGGACTTCTAGACTGCCACATGAGGTGATTCAAAGGTTGTGGGTTCGAGTCCCACCAGAGTCGCTTTCATTTTGCCTT